>NW_007377677.1:0-22664 GCF_000475195.1 Diaphorina citri
GTCTCTACAGCGCAAATCATGGGAGCTGGTTGAAATCCAGATAAGACCAGCCATTTACCTCGAAGATCGGGGGTTCGATTCCCACCCGGGACGAACTTAATTTTGTACAGATAACTTAAGGCGAACTGGTTTTCTCTTATCCTGTCTTCCTTCTCTTAGATTTCGGGACGGTAAGACCTCCGTTGTTACAGTTCCCTCTGTCAAACTCTTTTTTTTTTTTGGTAGAACACCTGCCTTGTAAGGGCTAGGTCGGTCCCTTCTATTTAATTTCATCAATTGACTTACTTGCGAGGTGGATACACCTGCTGCCACTTAATTATGAAACAGAGACAAATATGATGTAAAATCATTGAGGTTAAAACTTAAAACTCACTTGAACAAATATTCTCTTTTTGCAGCAAACACACGAAGACGCCTCTCCCCCCATGTCCTCGGGAATGTCAGGCCGATACGTTGTGGCCTCGCCGGTAGAATACTCACCCGAGCCTTTGCCGGCCACGGTCAAATACGCGAAGAAACGGTCGTCGGCCGGCCTAGGGGACGAAGGCGGGGCGTACAAGCGAAGCCGGGAGAAGGCGAGCAAGGGGCTGAGGCACTTCTCGATGAAAGTGTGTGAGAAGGTGAGGAGGAAAGGAGTGACGACGTATAACGAAGTGGCGGATGAGCTGGTGCAGGAGTTCAGCGAGGATCATAACACGGCGAGCTCCGAGCAGGTAAGCAAACACTCCACAATGTAGGTCCTGCACTTGTAGGAAATCGTCCCCAAGTATATACTTTTTACTTTCGTTGTCCAATACTCCTACAGGAACGAAAGTAATGTAATCTACTTGGATTTTTTTTTTTTTTTTTTTTATTTTCATTTCCTTTTCTTCTCATTGAGAAAGTAGGTACCTGGGAATGAGTGGTACACGTTTCGTCCGAAGGCCTAGGGGAGACTTTAGGGTAATATCTCGAAATCTACAGCTACTTTGGACAAAATTGAATATTTTACGTGTAGTATACACTAATAACAGTTAAAATAAACCATAGAAAATAATATTAATTGAAATTTTCTTACCTTAGCTCTCATTTTTCAGTAGTCACACGAGAGGAGAGGTGTTGAAATTGAAAAATGAAACTTTTTGGTTTTTGGTTTGAAGAATTTGAGGTTATGTTTACATGTCGAAAGGAATGGGTGATTTTTTTCACGTGATCAACTATACGGATCATAACCAACCAATGAAATCATCTGGTTACTAGTCTTGGGTCGCTTTTCATTGGTGGATTTGGATGATCAATTTTGATCACAGACGGACTACCAATAAAAAAATCGACTCAAGGTCACGTGACATAAACAATCCAATCAGCTGCTAGATCGAGCTTCGTACTACCGCCAACTCTGCTCCAAGCTCTCAACTTTGCACCGAAAGGGGTAACTTTAAACGTAAATTTTTCGTCTTAATCATTGGAATATCAATCCAAAAATTTGATTTTCCTTCTTCGTGCTTCTTCTTTTGTGTTAAAAATCGAAGTTTGGTTCGATTAATCCAATTTTTCATTAATTCCTGCCGAAATTAAGTTTACGGGTTTTGGCTGCCTCTGCACGCCATTTTGAACTTCAGAATCCGCTCAGAAGTGAATGAAATGCATCCTGTTTAATTTATTTTCCCTTCAAGAAAATCTGGTTGCTCCGGTGTTTCGATCCAATAGTGTTTTCTTCGTTCCTGATAAGAAAATGTCTCAACCAGGGGGTACTATGAATTTTTTAATCCATGATGCCAATGGTAAGTTATCATCAAAGGAAATACAAGGATTACATAGTTATACCTTTGCTTACACTTATGTCAAGTAGGAATTCTTGGCGCCCAAGGACTTATCTACTATCATGCCCGCCCTTCCTCTCCCTGGGTCAATTTTGACTGACCTCCATCTTGGCTTTGGTTTCAGTCCTTAAACTGAAGGAAGATAAAACACCTAAATAGTTCCTGATAATGAGAAAATACACAATCAAGCAGATCCAGTTAAATCTGGACAGATGATATTGAGCTTTTTTAGATACCTACATACCCACCTTCCAATATACAGGGTGTTCCAGAAGTTCGAATCAGATTGACAAGATACTAATATTATGTCCATTTTCAGGTCAACCACAAATGATCAAAGTGGCTACAACTCATGCAAATAAAGCTGGTGGCAATGTAGTGAGGCAAGGACAAGTGATCAGGACTGTACGAGCAGGATCATCTGATACATCACTGACTGAGGTAATGAGAAAATTGTTTACACTGCCAGATTGAAAGTTTGTACTGTACTTGTGCAGAAGTCACATCCGTAGAATATTGCTACTAAAGGAACTGGCACAAACAAGCAGTGACCAGTGTTATTATAGGGTAGGTTAAATGCAAGAAGGAGTTTTCACAATTAGAGCAGTGATTAGTGTTATTACAGGGTCAGGTTAAGTAAATACAAAAAGAAGCTTTTCTTTTCCACGGATGTGACTTCTGCATAATTACCATTTGTACTCTAGTGGCCAATTCCTAAAAGGGACAGTGTTATAGAGTCTAAGTTAAAAAGTGGTGATTAATCAAATGATTCATTTGAATCATGGCATTCATGGCACAATCTTGAAAAAATGCACAACTACTGCTTGCTATACATCACCTCTTTGAGGAATAAGCCTCAAGAGTAATCTTAATTATACATTTACCTACCAATGTACCTTGAATTGTAATTGAATATTCAAATAATTAAGGAAAAAGTTGCATACTTGAAACACACTCTTGAAAGAAAAAAAAAACACACACATCTTTTTTAGTTGACAGTCTTATGTACAATTATATTTTTTATTTAATTTTCAGAGTCCTGGAAATCAAATGATGAGAACTATAAGCTTGCAAAGTACAAAAACTGGACAGCGTAAGTTTAGAACTCAGGAAAATGGCCTGATGGTCAAAATTCCAGACATTTGTAAACAACAACAACAACAAACAAGTTTTGAACTCTAGTAGGATAAAGACAATCTAAAGCAAATTATCTTTTCTAATAACTTATACTTACATTCCAATTAAGGCTCTTGTTTTATTCCACTTGGATCTAGTTAGTTTTCTTGTTTTGATTAAACAAGTTTTTTCCTATGAAGCCTGCCCTCACCATGGCTAGTTAAACAATCCTCTTTCTTCCCCCTCTGTCTTTCTCCTCCCCTCATTAACCCTATAAGGATACGGTAGAAAGAAATGACCTTGGAGGAGATTTTCCTTCTCTACCCCTTCCCTACCCATAAGAGGAGATAGAAGGGGAAGAGTATATCCTATTAGTATTTCCTGTGTTTGATTAGGTACCTATTATAACAATCAGAGTGGGTTGGGAGATACCAACTTTAATTGTCCCAAATGACATGTTTGTGGAAAAGTAGTGTCTCAAAATTACCCCAACCCACTACAGCATAATTAAACAAGGGTTTTGAGTGCAAAATTACTTTGACTCAAAAATGACCTTATAAGATTTATATAGGTTACAAGTTGTTTTTTGCATCAAATTCCTCAAATATTTTAAAGAGCTTTTCATTACTTTCTCCCTCCCTCAGGTCATCAACTCATGACACTGCCGATGATCAAAACCATGTCCCCAGTAAGCACAGTGTCTGACTCAGGCTCCAGCTCATATCTCATCAAGGAGGAATATGTTGATGATATAGACGAGGCAGGATCGCCATCCTCACAATACCAATTTGCTGAGCATCATCAGGAAGAAGTTTCACCACAAACAGTAGTGAGTTGAATGTTTTTATTTATTTTTATTTATTTATTATTACTATTATTATTATTTATTTATTTATTTATTTATTTTTTTTTTTTTTTTATTTTTTTTGAAATTTGGTACTTGTTCAGAAGTTACATCAATGGAAAATTACTCAAAAAGGAGCTGTCACAAAAATGAGCAGTGACTAGTGTTATAGGGTTAGGTTAAACACAAAAGGGAGCTTTTTTTACTAAGAAATAAAAATGTTGTTTATGTTTTATAAACAACATTTTTTGAGTCCATTTTGTAAAAGAACTTGCTAGCAGCAATAGCATATTCCTAACATACCACTGAAGTTGAGTGGTTGTGGTTGAAATCTAGATATCAGCATAGATAGCACTTTTTGGGCCATTTGTTACATTAAAGCTATATTTTATTTTGGTATTATTATTATTATTATTATTATTATTATTATTATTATTATTATTATTATTATTATTTTTATTATTATTATTATATATCACACTACCCGCATCATGTCCTGAGGTACGTAGAGCTTGAAAAAGTCGACGCGATGGAAAGTTACGAGAAATTTCACTCTCAGAATTAACCCTATAAGGATACGGTAGAAAGAAATGACCTTGGAGGAGATTTTCCTTCTCTACCCCTTCCCTACCCATAAGAGGAGATAGAAGGGGAAGAGTATATCCTATTAGTATTTCCTGTGTTTGATTAGGTACCTATTATAACAATCAGAGTGGGTTGGGAGATACCAACTTTAATTGTCCCAAATGACATGTTTGTGGAAAAGTAGTGTCTCAAAATTACCCCAACCCACTACAGCATAATTAAACAAGGGTTTTGAGTGCAAAATTACTTTGACTCAAAAATGACCTTATAAGATTTATATAGGTTACAAGTTGTTTTTTGCATCAAATTCCTCAAATATTTTAAAGAGCTTTTCATTACTTTCTCCCTCCCTCAGGTCATCAACTCATGACACTGCCGATGATCAAAACCATGTCCCCAGTAAGCACAGTGTCTGACTCAGGCTCCAGCTCATATCTCATCAAGGAGGAATATGTTGATGATATAGACGAGGCAGGATCGCCATCCTCACAATACCAATTTGCTGAGCATCATCAGGAAGAAGTTTCACCACAAACAGTAGTGAGTTGAATGTTTTTATTTATTTTTATTTATTTATTATTACTATTATTATTATTTATTTATTTATTTATTTATTTTTTTTTTTTTTAATTTCAGCTGCTAAATCATTTTGGAATAGTTTATCTATTGATTTGTGGATTGATTTGTTGTGTGTGGACAACGGTATTTCACAAGAACCTATACATAGGTACATAAATGTAATGTAAAAAAAAAAAAATGTAAATGCAGTTTCTTTGTGTTATTATGTCACAACTTTGGTGCTCACTGCAGCATTGTAAGATTTTTCCAATATCTCAATAATCCTAAAATCCAATGTTTACCTACCATGCTGGCACCGGTCGCTATGCGCATTTATATGTCATAGCTACTCATTTTCCTCACGAGGCTGAGTGGGCCCCGCAACAGCCAGTCACGGAATCAATCATTTGCATGATACAAATTTCTTGACCCCGCCGGGAATCGAACCCGGGTCTATTAGAAGCAGACTATATCTATGTACATAGGTAATTATATACCTAGATAAGAACATACACAGATTGATATGGATATCGCACATGTGTATATGGACTTGTCTGAGGATGACCATGAGTCAGGAATTCAGTGATGTCCAACCTACAGGCGGTGGACAAATCTTCAGAATACTCATATTTTAGCCTGTAGTACAAACATGGTTTTAGCTGCCTCGGTGCCTCGGTGGCGTAGTGGTCAAGACGCTCGCCTGGTAATCAGGAGGGCGTGGGTTCCATCCCAGCCGAGGTATGGAATTTTATCCTCATTTATTTGAGAATTTGACCACATAATAATAGAGCTCTAAGGGTTAGGTGGTAGAGAACGCCTAAGGCGTTAACCTCGCCTAGTGGTTGCCTTCCACTCAAGAGTCTATTATTATTATTAATAATACCTAGTACACAACAAACTCCAAGTCATGGCTTATTCACCGAACGATAGTAAGTTCTACGTTTTAACTCAACAGTTTCGACACTTTTGCATTTGGTTTAGATGTTTGTTGCCAGCCTAGTTAGCTTAGTTGGTAGTGCGTCTGCCTTGTAAGCGCTAGGCCGCGGGTTCGATTCCCGCCCGGGGCGGATTTTATCCTGATGGGATAATGTTCGTTCTCGGAACGGCTGGCTTTCTCCTATCCTGTCTTCCTTCTCTCTCCCGTTGTCCAATTCTCCTACAGGAACGAAAGTAATTTAATCTTCTTGGATTTTTTTTTTTTTTTTTTTACTTTACATTCCTCTTCCTTCTACAGGCTTAAATCGTGACATTGTCACTTGAAAAGGGGGGAGTACACAATTTCCAATACAGGTATTCACTTTTCCAAATTTTCCATAACGAGAAGTACAACTTTCTTATTATTAGCGAGCACCTGAGAGCTACGTATACCTAGCTGATTACTTCCAATAAGAAAGAAACAGGCCCTATGCTGTTCATAGGCGAGGTTAACGCCGGAGGCGTTCTTTACCACCTAACTCGTAGAGCTCCATTATTACGTGGCCAAATTCTCCAATAAATGGGGATAAAATTCCATGCTTCGGCTGGGATCGAACCCACGCCCTCCTGTTTAGCAGGCGAGTGTCTTGACCACTACACCACCAAAACAGGTACACTATAATTAATTTCTTTATGATACTTTTCTACCTCCAGTATGATCAGAAGAACATCCGACGTCGGGTGTACGACGCGCTCAACGTTCTCATGGCCATGAACATCATATCCAAGGAGAAGAAAGAGATCAAGTGGCTCGGTCTCCCCACCAACTCGCTGCAGGAGTCCCTCAATCTGAACAAGGAGAGGAAGCAGCTCATTCAGCGTATCAATCAGAAAACAAGACACCTCCATGATCTCCTCCTCCAACAGATCTCACTCAAGAAACTTATACAGGTATAGAAACAGACTTGATAACTTTGTAAAGGTCCATTCTAACTATTGGATTGTATGAAAAAAAAAAAAAAAAAAAAAAAAAAAAAACCCACCTACTACTTCACACAATCACAAAAAGTAGTTTTTTTTTTTAAGCCAAGTTAGCTTAGAGGGTAGCGCGTCCACCTTATGGGCGCTTGTGCGCGGGTTCGATTCCGCATGTTGCGAACTTCACCCTAAACAGGTAAGCTTCCTCACTGATGTGAGGAAGGAGAGGAGACTGCTACTACAACAATAACAGCTTTCTCTCTCTTCGATTTCCGGACGATAAGACCTCAGTTATTAGGTTATTACAGTTCCCTCTATCAAATCTCTAGAATGAAATTTCTTCCGTCTTGCGCTTTATGTTATTGACATGACGTTCTTTTCGTTTAATCCTACAGAAAAACATCGACTCGGAGAAGATTCACGGGGAGCCCGCCCCGTCCTCGGCCATTCAGTTACCGTTCCTCATCGTCAGCACAGACAAGAAGACGGTCATCGACTGTAGCATGTCCAACGACAAGACCGAGTACCTGTTTGTGTTCGACAACAAGTTCGAGATCCACGACGATATTGAGATTCTCAAGCGAATGGGACTCGGCATGGGTAAGTAAATAGTCTAGTGTAGATAGCCTCCATTTGAAGAAACCATTTACTGATGAAAATTTGTAATGAAACAATAAGTTTCCATCTCTGATGAAATGAAATGCAGATAGGCTCGGTGGCGCTTTGAACTCTTGACGTTAGCGCGCCTCTCGGCACGCTTGATTGAAAATGAAAATAGCAGCCTCGGTGAGGTAGTGGTCAAGACATTCGCCTAGTAAACAGGAGGCCTTGGTTCAATCCTCCAGTCGAAACATGGAATTTTATTTATAGGTAATTTAACCACTTTATAGAACTCTATAGAGAACGCCTTCGGCGCTAACTTCGCCTAGTGGTTACCTTCCACTCAAGAGTCTGTTCTGTATTATTATGGTAATTCCACTTTATAGAACTCTATAGAGAACGCCTTCGGCGCTAACTTCGCCTAGTGGTTACCTTCCACTCAAGAGTCTGTTCTGTATTATTAAAATATAATATTTGCCTTAGCCTTTTCCTATCTAAATAGGGACATTCAGCTGTATTTTTACTTTCCTTATCCTACAGGAAGGAAAATAATGTAATCGGGTGAAAATTTTATTCATTTTCCAACATTCCCTTTCCACTATTAAACATTGACACCTCCTGTTCCCAGGTCTAGACAAGGGTGAGTGGACTGAGGAAGATCTCCAGGAAGCCAAACGCCTCGTGGCTCCCTGTATGGAGAAGTACGTCAACCAGATTGCCTACAACGACGGTCTTCTCGCTGAAGAGGACGACTCGATGCTGCTAGATGACGAGTCGGGGAGTTTCGATAGCTCACAGATCACCATTGAAACCGTCATGCCTGAGGAAGTGATGAGTGTATCGGGGAGTGAAGGAGAGAGCGACCTGAGTAGCGACATAGATCATGTGGAAGTACACTGAACTGGAAGTGTACAAGAGGCGTTTCTTTCTGAATTATTAAAAATATCGTCTGAATAAAATTCTTCGGGTCACTTTTGGTTTGAACAAAACTGATCTTAGTATCGACATAGATCATGTGGAAGTACACTAAACTGAACTTGTACAAGAGGCGCGTTTTTCTGAATAATTCAAAATATCGTCTGAATAAATTATTTATTCGGGTCACTTTGCTAAGGTCTTATCGTCCCGAAATCGAAGAGGAAGACAGGATAGTCTGAACTGAACTTGTACAAGAGGCGCGTTTTTCTGAACAATTCAAAATATCGTCTGAATAAATTATTTATTCGGGTCACTTTGCTAAGGTCTTATCGTCCCGAAATCGAAGAGGAAGACAGGATAGGAGAAAGCCAGCCGTTCCGAGAACGAACATTATCCGTTCAGGATATAATCCGCCCCGGGCGGGAATCGAACCCGCCGCCTAGAGCTTACAAGGCAGACGCACTACCAACCAAGCTAACTAAGCTGGCTAAGCAATCCCTTGTAATATTAATAGTTCAACTTTAATAACACACATTCTTCAGTAGTCAAGACAACTTGATCTGTTGTACTCTCAGGAATCCGTTTTCATGTGAACACGTTTAATTTTCTTTGTCTACATTTTACCATAACCTTGTTATTATCAACATAAAACATGTTTTCTACTGGTGATCCAAAAGTCTCAGAACGAATGAATAGCTCTGGATAGAATCTTGAAATTTAGACTGTTTTGAAAATTTTGGCTCTAGTACCCATTTATATTTTTAGCTGGATTAGTTCCCCACATAGGCATACAATTTGCCTATACCCTATAGCCAGCTGTAAAACTTTAAAGACTTTCAAAAAATTTCTACCACTAAAATATAGGTAACAGCTATCTATGTAGCTATCCCAGGACTTGAGCTCTGTGTAAATTTGTAA
The DNA here is from genome assembly GCF_000475195.1 of Diaphorina citri. Taxonomy (NCBI): domain Eukaryota; kingdom Metazoa; phylum Arthropoda; class Insecta; order Hemiptera; family Psyllidae; genus Diaphorina; species Diaphorina citri. The sequence continues at coordinate 9,235 of NW_007377677.1, forward strand.
GATATCACAATGTATCTTCCTTTTTATTTCAAACTGAAGGTTAGGAGTAAACATGAAATCTTTTTGTATTGTACGCTTATTTTTTTCTTCTCTGTGTAGAATTTCACAATGTTCAAATGTATTATTTTTTTTTTTATTAGTTTTTATTCGCCCCCAAATGTTGGAGTAGACAGATCTGTTTGTCAAAATAGTAATAGTAATCCAGCCATTAACGAGGTCGGAGTTTTTGCTGGACTTGATTTGGTATATGAATGGGACCTAATTAATTACAACACAGCTTGGTTAAATTCCGGCCATTTTTCTGATTCATTTGGTTTTCTGTAACTGTCTATTTAAACTTCTGACGTTCGCCCGCCTCCCGGCACACTTAACGTAGAAGTACAAAATGCCAGGTTTGCTTTCAGTCCCAAGATGTCCAATTGCTTCGATTCCACACCTTTTTACTTTTTCTACGAACAACATTTAAAAACAGTTCTGTCCTATTTCCGATGTTGATTTTTGATCACGTGTACAGTTTTGCATCAAATAAGTTGTTTTCATGTAAAATAAATTAAATTAAATTTGACAATAGAACAAAGTAATTTTTTCCTTTTCCCTCTTTTTTATACAGATTCTTTCAAAGCTTTTAAGCAAAAACACGAAATTCTTTTATTTCATTTGCAGGTGACCCGCCCTTAAAAAACGCCGTTTTATAACGCCGAACCGAATGGTGCAACTTCAAACACTATTGGACTTACAGTTGAAAAGTTACGATAGGATTGACTATTCACATGCATTTAGAGATGTATAAAGATTCATTGAGCTAAAAAAATGAACTACTCTTTTCAATGAACTAGATCCTCAAGAGTAGTTCTTTCAAAACGTGTAACTCGCTCTTTAGTTCCCTATACAATAAACAATAACCACCTGTATGCTGTACGAGACCGAGAGTTTTCTGTCTTTTTCTTTCTACATTTGAGTGAGAGAGATGGCGTTTTTCGTCAAAAATGGCAGAGACAAAAAACGCCGACCCCGTTTGAACGCGGGAGAAGGCGAAGAGAAAAAAAAAGGAAGAAATCGTTCTTTAGTTTTTACTTACCTGGCAATCAATCTGCACGTAAACACAATCTGAGGATTTCTCAGCAGAACAAATTGATTCAGCTTCATGTGATATAATTCAGACATAATCTGAACTGCACTGGCCAGATCTTGTTCCGAACAAGAACTTTGTTGGTTTTTGTTGAAACTTAAACACTGCATAAGTTTCATATGCAAGAGCAAGGCTTGGCATTCCTTCTGGAATAATTCTTGTACCAGATCATTTAGTTGGGCTTCAGTGAGATCATTACTTAGGCTTATGTTAGATGGCATCTCATTGTTAGATCCATTTGAAAGAGTTTCATCAACAGCCTTCGTAGACTGAAGTCCTTGGAAATCTACAGCAACCTTGATGTTACTGTCAGTTGAATCACTGATTCTTTTGGTAATATCTTTGGTTTGATATGGATTTCCATTATTTGGCTCTTGGTAATCATGTCCATTACTTTTCTCAAGTCTGCCATTAAGAGCACCCTGCGGCTCTATGTTTTCGTCAGGTGTATTTGTAACCTTTACATTTACACCAGTATGTGTTGCGGTGTCAGTTGTATGATCATTCTTAATATCATAAGAACAGCTTGCATTACAATCCAACACCGTCATGTGACTACTGAGACGTGAAGCCTCTGGTTTTGTTGTCACCACATCTTTACAAGTTGTATCAGTTAGCTTTGGTATACCATCCTTATCATTATTGAGATCAGTTTGCTTATTATTATCAGACTTGCTCTCGTCCATAACTTCAAGTACATGTTCATCACTACTTGTTAATTCTTTGGTTGATTTCTTTGGATCAATTTCCTTACTCGACTCGGCTTTTATATCAGTTGATGTTTGTGTACTTCGATTTTCTTCATTAGCTCGCTCTGTTTCTGGCTGAGGATTTTCCAGCTTATTTCCCTGTTTGTTTTCCAACATTTTCGTAATGTGGTTGTTGATTTCATTCAAATCGAGTTTTAATTTTCTTTTGTTGAAATAGTTCATGTATTTTGCAAGAAGCTTTTCATTGTTGAACAAAGGTGACAGTCTCTGGACACCACTATTAGCATTATTGGTAGAACAGACGGAATTTTGTTCTGTTGGTCCAGGACTTTTTTCAGTGGATTCCTGAACTTCACGCTTTGGTTCAGATGTTATAGAAACTTCATGTTTTTCTTCAGCAGAGTCAGAAACTTTATGAACCTGTTCTGTTGATTCTTCATGGAATACTTCTGTATCAGAAACTTTATTCTTCTTTGGCTCACTCAGAATATTACTCTCTGCATTTGTAACAATATTTTCAAGTATGGTACTCGTCATTTTTTCCTCCCTGGCAATGTTTTCAAAAGTATTCTGGAATTGTGGATCAAATTTTTCAACAACTTTGGTTTCTACACCTACTTTTTCTTCCTCCTTTCTTTCTTTGACTGATGCAATCTGACAGTTTGATATTTCAACAGATTTTGTTCTGCATGATCTCCTTGGGATATTACTTGCTTTAGTGTCTTTAGCATTTTGAGATACTGTAGTTGTTCCATTCAATTCAGAGCCATTGGGCAGTTCAATGGTTGGTGTGCTCCTGAAAATATCAATAAAAACGAAAGTTAGAAATTGGTAATAAATAAATCCTTACTAATTTATTATGATTATTTTTAATGTCCATGCCAAAAATTCACAAAACGTGGGTCAGACAAAACAATAAGAAGATACCTCTCATCACACTATGGGTGGGAATCAGTGAAATACTTACATCATTTGGGCCTTGCTACTCTGAATAATGACATCAATATTTATGTCCATGCCAAAAATTCACAAAACGTGGGTCAGACAAAACAATAAAAAGATACCTCTCATCACACTATGGGTGGGAATCAGTGAAATACTTACATCATTTGGGCCTTGCTACTCTGAATAATGACATCAATATTATTTTGTACTTCATGAGGCACTGGTTCTCCCTTGATAATTTTACATCTGATAAAATCTACAATGCACAAAACAAAGGTCTTCCACTTGACAGGATCTTTGCTATAATCAGGCAATGTAGATAGGATATCCTTAGTTAAAACATCACTGATATGCATTCGAACAGGAATATTTTCAGGTGTGCTGCATTCAAGGTAGAGTTCAGAGTCAGTGAAAATTGAGAAGTCTACAGATTTTTGATTTTTCTTTGGTTTCTTGCTCAGAGCACCTGAAAGATCAAAGAAATACAAGTTGAAAGAGTATTATTAAAAAAAAAAAAAAAAAAAAAAAAAATTCACATCTAGCTATGTATCAAAAGCTGGCTAAGCAATCCCTTGTAATATTAATAGTTCAAGTTTAATAACACACATTCTTCAGTAGTCAAGACAACTTGATCTGTTGTACCCTCAGGAATCCGTTTTCATGTGAACACGTTTAATTTTCTTTGCCTACATTTTACCATAACCTTTTTATTATCAACATAAAACATGTTTTCTACTGGTGATCCAAAAGTCTCGGAACGAATGAATAGCTCTGGATAGAATGTTGAAATTTAGACTGTTTGGAAAATTTTGGCTCTAGTGCCCATTTATATTTTTAGCTGGATTAGTTCCCTACATAGGCATACAATTTGCCTATAGCCTATAGCCAGCTGTAAAACATTAAAGACTTTCAAAAAATTTCTACCACTAAAATATAGGTAACAGCTATCTATCCCAGGACTTGAGCTCTGTGTAAATTTGTAAGATATAACAATGTATCTTCCTTTTTATTTCAAACTGAAGGTTAGGAGTAAACATGAAATCTTTTTGTATTGTACGCTTATTTTTTTCTTCTCTGTGTAGAATTTCACAATGTTCAAATGTATTATTTTTTTTTATTAGTTTTTATTCGCCCCCAAATGTTGGAGTAGACAGATCTGTTTGTCAAAATAGTAATAGTAATCCAGCCATTAACGTTGGAGGTCGGAGTTTTTGCCGGACTTGACTTGGTATATGAATGGGACCTAATTAATTACAACACAGCTTGGTTAAATTCCGGCCATTTTTCTGATTCATTTGGTTTTCTGTAACTGTCTATTTAAACTTCTGACGTTCGCCCGCCTCCCGGCACACTTAACGTAGAAGTACAAAATGCCAGGTTTGCTTTCAGTCCCAAGATGTCCAATTGCTTCGATTCCACACCTTTTTACTTTTTCTACGAACAACATTTAAAAACAGTTCTGTCCTATTTCCGATGTTGATTTTTGATCACGTGTACAGTTTTGCATCAAATAAGTTGTTTTCATGTAAAATAAATTAAATTAAATTTGACAATAGAACAAAGTAATTTTTTCCTTTTCCCTCTTTTTTATACAGATTCTTTCAAAGCTTTTAAGCAAAAACACGAAATTCTTTTATTTCATTTGCAGGTGACCCGCCCTTAAAAAACGCCGTTTTATAACGCCGAACCGAATGGTGCAACTTCAAACACTATTGGACTTACAGTTGAAAAGTTACGATAGGATTGACTATTCACATGCATTTAGAGATGTATAAAGATTCATTGAGCTAAAAAAATGAACTACTCTTTTCAATGAACTAGATCCTCAAGAGTAGTTCTTTCAAAACGTGTAACTCGCTCTTTAGTTCCCTATACAATAAACAATAACCAGCTGTATGCTGTACGAGACCGAGAGTTTTCTGTCTTTTTCTTTCTACATTTGAGTGAGAGAGATGGCGTTTTTCGTCAAAAATGGCAAATCAAAAATGGATTTTCAGATTGTAAAAAAAAAATCGTCAAAAAAAATTTCACGAAAAAACACTCGTACCGGGCCTAAGGCGGGTGAAAAACAGAAAAGAAAAAGATAATAATAAAAGATTCAATTTGAATTCTTTTATTATTATCTTTTTCTTTTCTGTTTTTCACCCGCCTTAGGCCCGATTCTAGGGATGGGAATCGAAACAAAAGTATCGATTTTCAGAATCGATTTCATATCGAAACGTAAGTATCGATACACGAGATCGAATCGGAACCAAAGTATCGATATTTTGAAAAATCGATTTTAAAAAATCGGAAAAAATGCACTATGTAATATTTTAGTATTAAGGAGCGCGGTAGCGCTCCGCCCCGCCAAGTCAAGATAGATTATATTATACGCTATCCAAAGCTAATTAGTATATAATTATGTTAAGGTAAAAGTAGATAATTCGGAAATTATGTATTATTACCGGTAATTGTACACATTTACCTGAAATTACCTGTAGATGTTCTGAAGCGGTTCCGAAACTATGGCCACTAGGGAGTAGAAATTTTAAACTCTTAAATTTGAGTCGCATACATCTCAAACCTTCTTCATCGAGGTCCTCATAAAAAAATCACTCAGGATTGAATATTTACATGCCTATTTATAAATAAAAAAACTAGTAAAATCCCTTCACACAGGGGAGTATCGAGCCCGTAACTTTTCAACTGTAAGTACAATAGTGTTAGAAGTTGCATCATTGGTTTCGGCGTGAAAAATCACACAAGAATGACTTTTTGACAGCTCAAATATCTTTAACAGAAACAGTTGGAGGCTTTTCAAAACCGGTATTTTTTCTTGAATTCGCCAAGTCTCGAACCCCTAACTCCTTAACTGTGAGTCGGACAATCTTGAAAGTGGCACCAATCGATTCCTCGTCAAAATTACTTAATAATGAATGCCCGAAAAGTGTACTGGGGACTTTTAAGGGGCAAAAAACGGGCACGTTTAGGTTGAACACCCTGTTCCTAAATAACCTCCACACGGACGAAACCTTTTACGGCCACTGACACTAAAAGCACGAAGTGGATTATTCTAGCTAATAATTGAACACGTAATCCTTTAGAACCATTATCTTCGATATATTTGACTCATAAAATAGAATACAATTTAATCACCTAAGCTCACACTGTGTTTTGGTACTCATATCACCGAGTTGTAAAAAAAAAGGCAATTCAAGTAGGTAAAGTAGAATTTTCACAATGATGGTTTTGTGTTTTTATACATTGGGTTGTCTGGTACCAAAATGGCCTAGAAGAGGAACTTGGGGCCCTTTTGAGCCACTTTGGTATACGGAGGGACCCTCGATTTAGGGGAGAGAGTGGCCCCTTGGCAATTCAAGTAGGTAAAGTAGAATTTTCACAATAATGGTTTTGTGTTTTTATACATTGGGTTGTCTGGTACCAAAAAATGGCCTAGAAGAGGAACTTGGGGCCCTTTTGAGCCACTTTGGTATACGGAGGGACCCTCGATTTAGGGGAGAGAGTGGCCCCTTTATGAAAGTCACGTAAATGAAATATGAACCTTGAACCTACTACATATTACTCATAACAATGGATTTTATTAATGATAATCCAGATATTTTCTATTCGGTTTCGATGAAACGAAATCTATAACAAAGGATTGCTCCCCTTGGTCTTTGTTGTATCAAAATTCTACTGTACCTACCGCCTACTTACAAAATGACTGTGCTTTGACATTCAAAAACTATCGTAAGTGCCAAGCTAAAACAAAAACTTTCAAAAAAATATAATTAATTTGGTAAATTTAAATTTATAAATTCCCTACTTTGTCAACTGAAGAGCCCACAGAAAAAAGAGTGAGCGTACAGTGGCGAGAAAATTGGTTCCTACACCGAAATATCTTTTTTTTTTTTTTTTTACTGCTAAAGGTCTTATCCTCCAGTCATAACAGGAGTAACCCTGAGGAATCTTTAAATAACTACTACAAACTCCGCTTTTTATGATAAGTAAGCAAACTACAAACATATTATACTATACCTTTATCAGAGCTACAGGAGGATATTTTTCTCTTGTTATTTTTCACATCACTCTCCTTCATGGTCTTATTAGCATCAGCACCATCTCTTTTATTTTTGTTGGAATTTCTCTGATGCTTCTTGATTTTCTCACAGCTAAACAGCTTGTTGTTGACATCTTGTTTTATTTCCTTCACAGCAGTCATATAAGATTTCAGTTTTGATTTGGGAATGTTGTTTTTAATACTTTCATATTTGGTTACATTACATGTAGGCACAATTGCACAATCATGAGTTCCATAGAAGAAAACTTTGTACTTTTCATTGTCAAGAATCTCTATGATTTTGGCTGGCCAGATGGGGTATCTTTTCATTTTAGTCCGCTCCGGACAAATGTATGGTAATTTGGTAATGAAACTATGCCATGATTTATTACCAAAATTACAAAATATTCTTTCCGTGTGCTCTCCAGTTAATACAGTTTGTGGTTACTAACAGGGCTACGCTCTTTCCCCCAAGCCTAGGCTAACCCTGTGTATAACCACAACCACAAGACACTAGGTAGATATATTTCGTTATACTTAGTAGTTATTTACAGTTTGGGTAAGGCACTAACATAATGCACACTATTCTTGTACTGACTATAAAATACGCTGTGTTCACACATACGCGAGTGATCAACATCGAATTTCAAATGGTCTTACGAGTAAAACCTTGGTCCAATATTTTCAGAAGCGGTACAATACTATAGCGATGTTTAGCAGGATGACAATTAATTGATTTGCATTTGCAAATCAACGGGAAAAACCAATGTTTGTAAACGCGAATTTGCTTCACTTCATCGTAAAGCCTTAACACACTGTCAACAATACATATTTCGAGGGTACAATACTATAGCGATGTTTAGCAGGATGACAATTAATTGATTTGCATATCAACGGGAAAAACCAATGTTTGTAAACGCGAATTTGCTTCACTTCATCGTAAAGCCTTAACACACTGTCAACAATACATATTTCGACATACATAACAATAAACTGAGATCCTTTTAAGCCAAATAAATGGGTTTTGAAAGTCATTCATTTAAAATAATTCAATGCCACCTAAAATGAAAAAAAAAAATACCTTTTTTGTCTGATAGGTAATCTTTGCTTAGCTTTACCCCTTTGAACACTCCCCCACTCTAAACTAACACTACGACTTACAACAAATAAAACATAGAATTTACCCCACTCAACTATAAAATAAAAAATAAGGTAGGAATCATAAAATAAAATACCTATGTAAAACATATAAAATGAATAAAATAAAATTTGCAAAAAAACAATTCGTAACATAAATATTTCTCCAAAATCGTCAAAAACTAACTAAACATAAAAACACCTTTAAAAAATAACTTGAAACCTTAATAAACAAACTTGAATAGGTGGTAGAATAAAATAAAAGTTACGCGATACCTTCAAACATAACAAACAGGAAATGAAAACAAGGTACATGTGTTTCGAAAAACTATGTACCTATTGGGATTTTGACTTTCAAAACAAGCAACAACAAAAAATTGTTTTCTAACCATCAGTCTCTGCAGCCTTGTGGATATCACGCAAGATATTAGGGACTATGCCAAGGCCACAATCACAGTTTAAACTCGGTTTAAGTTTTAACTCTTGGATTGAGCAATCTGATTGGCTGAAAGTTTTGGAATCAACCAATCAGATTGGATAGGTAATCCAAGAGTTAAACCAAGTTTAAACTGTGATTGTGGCCCCGGCCTTAAGATTCTTCAATTTGATTTCATCAGTGCTAATAAAATACTGTGATTATTTACTCATTATCCCATTAATGTTCGATTTGACTTGGTTTTATCAGTACAGTAGAACCCCGATTTTACGAACCTCGGATATATGAACCCTCGATAATATGTTACTAAGAGGACAAAAAAATCAATAAATAAGCATTTACTGTCGAAAATTTGCCATGTTTTCTGTGTTTTCTTATGTAACCCCTATTTTATGAACGGTCCCAATTAGTTCATAAAATCGGGGTTCTACTGTACTATTTCTATAATTACTTACTCCTCTCTGACAGGGTCAAAGTAAAACAACTATACCTTGATTTTATGAACGGTCCCAATTATTAGTTCATAAAATCGGGGTTCTACTGTACTATTTCTATAATTACTTACTCCTCTCTGACAGGGTCAAAGTAAAACAACTATACCTTATTCTCTAAATATTATTTCGAATACATTGTTCGGCCAGGTAAATCATATCGGACCAAGTCATATTCTTGGTTTCCTTGTGGAACTTGGCCAGCGCACGATTGAACTGATCGTAGAAGTTTTCGCTGGTCTTGAAGTCAAACACAGTGCATATGTATTGAAGAAATCTGACTGCCGTTGCTTCCAAACTCTTGGCATGGAAATAGCACTGGGATCTGGCATTGGTGGGGACGCTGTTGTTATTCTTGTCCACCAGATCTTGAGAACAGCTGAAACAGTAGAAATAATTGTTAAATTTTCTTCAGTCCAAGTTACTAAGGTCGAGTTTTACCACCGTAGATTATCTCAGGATTATGCCATTTTATTTTGCTGACGGATTTAAAAAATTCAAAATTTCCCGCCAATCAATTTAAACTGCCATTGACTGCCACCATATTTTTTGTTGCCATGGCAACGATAACAGCAAACACCTCACTGACCTCACTGTACATCAACAACCAATAAAAAGAAATAAACACCATTTACCTAAATAAATTTATTTTCTTAATTAAATATTACTAGGTATTAATTGTGTTTGAAGATATTTCAGTTAGCCCTTTTGTTTCTGTGTGACTTCCAAAACATAAGAAGGCCTCACATAGATGTCTGATTACATCAACAACCAATAAAAAGAAATAAACACCATTTACCTAAGTAAATTTATTTTCTTAATTAAATATTACTAGGTACCTATTAATTGTGTTTGAAGATATTTCAGTTAGCCCTTTTGTTTCTGTGTGACTTCCAAAACATAAGAAGGCCTCACATAGATGTCTGATTGGAATAATCATTAAATACTGAACACTTCAACTCAATGAAGGATTTCTCATAAACCATCAAACAACCAAAGCCAGAATGGTGCAATCTTCTTTAATATATGAGATATTACTTTATCTACACTACTATTACTTCACAATGTTTGTTATTATTGAGCTAATTGTAAATATTTACAAGATTATCACATTTCCATTTGAACATGGGATTTTACTCACAGAAATATTGATTTATTTATTTCTAATGCAGCTAGAATATATGAGAATATTTTTTGGTAGAAAAGGTAATTTAACAAGAAAAGAAAACAGTATCATTGTTTCCATTATTTTAACATTGCCATCTGCTCTAGGAATGCTGTATATTTTACTGTGGCAATCCTATGTATTGAGATTAGAAGTCATACTCTGTTCAATTCAATTATTTTTTCAATTCACAGAATTTATCTGTAGCATTTTATGTTTTACAAGTTTCTTTGTGAAAACTGAAGAATACTAAAAGGCAGGAAAAGTTAAAAGACAGGATTCCATTATTTTTATATACTTTATTACCTATTAGATATTATTTTTTTCTCTGTACATATGTATTTCTAAATGACAATATTTTATTCTGTAAAGAAATCTAAGACAATAAATTTAATGATCTCACTGTGTTTCTAGTCATATAATATGTGTTCCAATAATAGTGTTCTTTCAATTTCTTAGGTATTTTTGTCATAATTTTTGTTTGGTGTATAAACAGAGAACATTAGATGAAGCATAGCAGGGAAGTTGGTCATTCAGTCTAGATCTTCATCATCAAACAAATCCCCAAAATCTGTGAAATAAAAGAAGACATTATTAGACTTGATGTGTTATCTCAGGATTGAATTCAATCCGAGATTCACCTGGATATTAAGATTAAGTATAGGGAGATCCTCATTTCATCTCAATCCCGAGTTGGTAAACTGGTAGGGCTGATTGAGAGGCTGACAAAAAACTTTGATGTGTGTTTACACACAAGAGAGTCATAGGAAAGTCTCTTGCACAAATAATTTTTGATGTGTTTACACACTGAAAGGCCCACCTTGACGAGTCTCTTGCACATTGCCAGTGGACACTTGTTTAAGTAATACAAACAATAACAATACCTATGGTGTGTTTTACAAAAGGCTTCATCAGAGATAAAGGAATTAAAAGTGCAGTTTGCAACTTTGGACATATTTTTTTTTTTTTTAATTTCCAAACAATAAATCAGTATTGAACCCATGGTACTGCTAGACTACATTACTTACTATTGAAAAAGTCATTATGGACAGCTTTTTCATTTGCAGCCAAGTCCATTAGTAATGTGTTAGAGCCTCCTGCCTGGAACAAATGAAAATTGAAGAAAAAATTAAGTTGGTGTACCTAGCATATGCCATATTATTATCCTTGGTAAACTTGACTTGATAAGTCCATCATAGAGATAACAAGATAACACTAGATTCCAATTTAAGTGGAGAATGTACTGATATTACATAAGTAAATGACTTCCAAGAAAAATTTAAGTTGGTGTACCTAGCATATGCCATATTATTTTTCTTGGTAAACTTGAGTTGATAAGTCCATCATAGAGATAACAAGATAACACTAGATTCCAATTTAAGTGGAGAATGTACTGATATTACATAAGTAAATGACTTCAGAAGAGGGAAATTCATGGAAAACTCAACCCAGTGACAGGAAAAAATGTCACTATTGTTTCTCATTGTTAGAACTTGGGGAAAAGCTTCAAGAGCTCAAAAATGGTATTTGGATTTGCCCAAATTTAAGTGGTTCAATATTCTATATTTATTTTTTTCTTTCATGAATAAAAGTTACCTCCTCGCACTCCAAATAAGGACCTACTCCTTCAGGAAACATTTCATCAACCACCAGTGAAGGTTTCATTGTGCTTGAAGCCCACGGCGATTCTTCCACCTTTAACTTTTTGCAAGACACTATAACTACTTTATTTACACCCGAATAAAAAAAATTGATATCAGAACGTTTCTACAACTTGAATAGGCAAAAGAATCAAAGAATAAAGTAAAAAACAAACATTTCTAACATAAAAAATTATTAAATTTCAAAAAAATAATTGATCAATTAAATTCAAAAACCAATTTGAAACATTTGAATTTTGCCGCTCTGTTTTGAACTGCCTTCAGAATGCCAAGAGGCGATTTTTTTATGTGATCAAAAATGATTGGGTCGGATCAAGATCGTTTTACACGATGCGACGCGACGTAGGTATCAGGGGTCTATTCCAAGAAGGATCTCGCATTTCTCACTGGGACTTGAACCAGCTGTGTGCGAGCCTACAGCATAACGCATAGCCTACTGCTGGGTTGCCCAATCTTTTTAGAGAAAGATCGACTTGAAAATTCAATACAGGCCGTGGTTATGAACAGGGCTGAGATGAGCTCGGACGACGTGAGATAGCTGTCCCGGCGGCAATTTTTAAAATTCATTTTATATGATCAAAGAATAAAGTAAAAAACAAACATTTCTAACATGAAAGAAAAAATATTATTTAAAAAAAAAATTAATTCAAAAACCAATTTGAAACATTTGAATTTTGCCGCTCTGTTTTGAACTGCCTTCAGAATGCCAAGAGGCGATTTTTTTATGTGATCAAAAATGATTGGGTCGGATCAAGATCGTTTTACACGATGCGACGCGACGTAGGTATCAGGGGTCTATTCCAAGAAGGATCTCGCATTTCTCACTGGGACTTGAACCAGCTGTGTGCGAGCCTACAGCATAACGCATAGCCTACTGCTGGGTTGCCCAACCTTTTTAGAAAAAGATCGACTTGAAAATTCAATACAGTCTTGCGATCGACTTATCTAATGAGAGACTTGACTCTGAATTTGGTCCACAAGTTTGGAGTAATCGGGTGTGTAAGATGATATTGCTAGATTATATAGATACAAACACTATTGGGTGTGCTGGTCGCTATCGACTTGAAATCACTCCGCGATCGACCGGTTGGGCAGCTCTGGCCAAAAGTGTAGCGTTAATATTCGTGTGTCGTGTAGGTTGTTGCTCTTGACGTTCGCGCGCCTCCTTCATGTTCTGTACCTAATAAAAGCTCATAAGTTAGTCATAAATAAAATAAAGCACATTATAGCCCGCCTAGTTAGCTTGGTTGTAAGCGCTCGATCGCGCCATTTTTATTTTAAACAAATAAGGTTCGTTCTCGGAACGGCTGGCTGCTGGCTTTCTCCTATCCTGTCTTCCTTCTCTCTTTCGGGACGATAAGACCGTAACAATTACAGTTCCCTCTATTAAACCTCTTTGAAGAAAAAAGTCCATTATAAAATATACTTGATGTGTGTTTACACACAAGAGAGTCATAGGAAAGTCTCTTGCACAAATAACTTTTGATGTGTTTACACACTGAAAGGCCCACCTTGAGTCTCTTGCACATTGTCAGTGGACACTTGTTTAAGTAATACAAACAATACCTATGGTGTGTTTTACAAATGGCTTCATCAGAGATAAAGGAATTAAAAGTGCAGTTTGCAACTTTGGACATTTTTTTTTTTTTTTTTTTTTTTTTTTTTTTTTTTCCAAAAAAAAAATAATTTTTAACCCATTGGTACTTCAAAATAA
>NW_007377677.1:23588-132567 GCF_000475195.1 Diaphorina citri
TTTTTTTGTTTTTTTTTTTTTTTTTTTTTTTTTTTTTTTTTTTTTTTTTTTTTAAGAGGTTTGACAGAGGGAACTTTAACTGCTATGGTCTTATCGTCCCGAAATCGAGGAGAGAAGGAAGACAGGATAGGAGAAAGCCAGCCGTTTCCGAGAACGAACATTATCCCATCAGGATAAAATCCGCCCCGGGCGGGAATCGAACCCGCGGCCTAGCGCTTACAAGGCAGACGCACTACCAACTAAGCTAACTAGGCTGGCTGAACTTAGCTTTAGTATGGTGCATTCTCGTAATCTTAATGGTGTATAAATACAAACCCACAGTGACAGACCAACCTTGGGAATTGTTATGAAAGACTACTAACCAATTTCAAGTCAAAGTCTACTTTGTAATGATCCTTTGAAACCCCCAGTCAAAGTATGGTGCATTCTCGTAATCTTAATGGTGTATAAATACAAACCCACAGTGACGGACCAACCTTGGGAATTGTTATGAAAGACTACTAACCAATTTCAAGTCAAAGTCTACTTTGTAATGATCCTTTGAAACCCCCAGTCAAATTAAAAGCTGGGATACAAACCTACTAGTTGATTTTCAGCAAAATCTGGACCTTCGTTTTTTATTAATTTGAATGAACACACGAAAGTAGTTACTTAAACCCTAAATCCAATAGAATATTAGAAACAATGTACCTACTTGATAAAACCCAAAAGGATAGGTGGTTTTAAATAATATTTCACTGTTCAAAGTTCTGCGTTTTTACATTTTTCTTATGCTTATGCCATTGACTCACACTAGCTCCAAGTTTGACTCACATTGTTTCACAGTCACAGTGTTGTTGTATAAGTGACAGCAGATCAGTCAACATCCCCAACAGGTTCCAGGATGGCAACGAGATCAAGGAAGGTGACAGCTTGCATTGGTCTCCCAGAGGTCTATCGGGGTTAGAGTTGTGGGTTTGGCCGGACAATGGTCATTCACAGATCACGGTATATATTCGTATGTGGCGTAAGAGCTCCCAGCTCCCAATCCATTTGGAAATCAACCGACGCTTCTGAGCAATCCTAGCCAGTTTAAATTTGCCTATTCCGAGAACAGGGGATAATGTAGGCGCCCTGCATTAAAAGACTCACTTTGATTCGGTCAAAATACCGCCAACCGCAGCACCTATCTTAACCAAAAGTTTTATGTCGCATCCTTGTCACATTTGACAGCTGCATGCCAAATTTCAAGTCTCTAGCTCTTACCGTTCTCGAGATATTTTGTTTACAGACAGACAGAAGGACAGACAGACACACGGACCAATGGCTGAAACTTTGTATTTAGGCTCTAGGGACCTCAAAACGTGTTTTAGCACTAAAAACTGACCATCGAAAATTTGACCCCATTACATTACCTTCCTTCCTATAGGATAAGGAAAGTAAAAACCATCAAAAGGATTTCAGTAAAGAGCTAAAACTTCTTCGCACATCACTCTTCCATTGGGTAACTTTTAAGTAGTTCCTTCCGGTTGCTGTGTGTTGGTAACATTCGCTGTCGCATCTGATAGTAGGGGATCAAGCCGAGTGAAAATATTTGATTTCTTTGCTAGCGCTGGGGATGAGGCTGGAAGATCAACTATTTCTTTAACGACAGAAGCTTCTGTAGCACTATCCAAAGTATTCTCTTCTGCAGACTTTACTATAAGATTTTCTTCACACTCTGCACCAGTCTCTTTGTCTTTTAAGTCTTCTTTAAGCTTCGGAATGTCATGTGTTGCAGTATCGAAAAACTTTGTACTTTTCATTGTCAAGAATCTCTATGATTTTGGCTGGCCAGATGGGGTATCTTTTCATTTTAGCAAAAACTCTGTCATTTAATTGAAAGGTTTCAATGTGTTTTGTTTTGGCACTCATGGTTCAGTAGATGTAGATCCATACACAGAATCCTGAAACTGAATTGGCAAAAACAATTAGTATCTCAAGGGACTATGAGGCCCAAATTGACCCAAAAACACTCTTGGTTAACACTTGAAAAGTTCATTAATAGTAAGGTAATGTATGGTCAAATGGAACTTAGCTTTTTTTTTTTTTTAAGAGGTTTGACAGAGGGAACTTTAACTGCTATGGTCTTATCGTCCCGAAATCGAAGAGAGAAGGAAGACAGGACTTTTAAGTTCCAAGGTACGTCCTTCTAGGTGATTAATCCGTAAGTTTGGAGTGCAGCTGTGGCGGCCTCAGCTTTAGCTTGCTTCTTATTAGGACTGGACACAACAGGCTGATATTGAGTCCCACTCACAATGACCTGAAGGAAACGACACAAAGAAATTTAGTAAGTTACACATGTACTACCACACACACCACAAGAGACTAAAGGTGAAAAGGTGTGTCCAAACATAGTCGACCCCGCCGATCGACGTCAACTGAAACCGTACACTGCTTCGACAATAAAGATTCACCTCGTCAATCGACGGCATTTTTTCATTGCTACAAAATAGAGTGAGTCATTGTTTCTATCTAAAAGATGCTACTATATTCTAAAGTATTTAAGTATTCCAAGTGAGAGATACTCAGTTCTCATCAAGTTAAAAACAAGCTGGGCCCGTCCCTCCGGGAATTTTTTAGCCCGTAGTTTATTCGATCGTGGTTAAAGAATACCTACATATGTACCTACCTAATTTGTTTAATATTCAGTTTATTATTATTCTTGATTTGATTTTTTAATTTTACTTTCATGTAATGATTTAAAATCAAGACTAGAGCTCGTTCTCCCTTTATTCCCAATATAGTGTGCAAGTCACCCATCCATTTATTGGCCTTCCTCGGCGTAGCTTAACATAGGTAACGCTAAAACCGGTCTTAAATGATCGACTGAAGTGTTATCTAAAACTTTCTCGCTTAGAGAGACCGACAGACCGACCGACAGACCGACCGACAGACGACACCGAAGCGAATACAATAGTCCGTCCACTATACCTTTCATTGCTACAAAATAGAGTGAGTCATTGTTTCTATCTAAAAGATACTAAGTATTCCAAGTGAGAGATACTCAGTTCTCATCAAGTTAAAAAAAAAGTAGTATGTACAGTATGTAGTACATAGGAGCTCTAAAGGTGTGTCCACACATAGTCAACGGTCGGCTGACTATGTGTGGACACACCGTCAAATACCTATGTACAGTATGTAGTACATAGGAGCTCTAAAGGTGTGTCCACACATAGTCAACGGTCGGCTGACTATGTGTGGACACACCGTCAAAAAAGTTGAAAATATACAAACCTAAAAAATCTAAGGTCGGGTACAATAGACGATCTATGGGGTAGATGACTAGGACATCTGGTAGATAGGTAATTATGGCTCTATGTTTTTAGTAGATATTCAAGCAGATAGAATATAATGAAGAGAGTTCCTGCGAAGGAAGCTATTGTAGATGGTAGGTAGAATAGGTGACATTTTAGTTGGGCAAATTCCGTAATATTTTTTCTATTTAATTTCTTGATGTTTTCTTTAATTTCTGAATTCTGGAGAACTTATTGTCTGAATAATTGGATATTATGATAGACAGAGTTCGTCATGATTATTGGTAATGGCTTCACAACAATGTGAAATGCTGCTGTGGCCCCGTCAAGTCTTGTTATAATTTAATTTCAATTGTTTTCTGCGACAAATTTTGGGATACAGGCAGTACGCATCAGGCTGTTTGTTTGACACCGATCCAGTAGTCTCAAAGGCAGTATCGACGAATCGGACCATTTCCATTACGTGAGATGCTGAAATGTCATCTGAAATCTCGATGAGTTTGACTCAAACTAGCTCCAAGTTTGACTCACATTGTTTCACAGTCACAGTGTTGTTGTATAAGTGACAGCAGATCAGTCAACATTCCCGACAGGTTCCAGGATGGCAATGAGATCAAGGAAGGTGACAGCTTGTATTGGGTTCTCCCAGAGGTCTAACGGGGTTAGAGTTGTGGGTTTAGCCTGACAATGGTCATTCACAGATCACGGTATAAATTCGTATGTGGCGTAAGAGCTCCCAGTTCCCAATCCATTTGGAAATGAACCGACGCTTCTGAGCAATCCTAGCCAGTTTAAATTTGCCTACTCCAAGAACAGGGGACAATGTAGGCACCCTGTATTATAAGACTCACTTTGATTCGTTTCTTGCCAAGATAAGGGAGGAAACTAGGAAAGACTTAAAAAGGAATCAAGAGGCAGCATAGAAAGATGGGAAAATTGTACATTTGTTGATTGTTTATTTTTTGGGGGTAAGGACTGATGAGCTATTTTCCTTTCTGAGTATATTTCTCAGTATCTTAATTCACATAACGAGTGTAGAGGTAGTTCTAGCATTTATAACAAATAACACAAAAGAAACAAAACTTGGCTACCAAATGTTTCTGTGGTGTTTTGAATGCCGACGTACACAGTACATCTTACTGAATATTCATATGAACTAGAATTCCAAGCAATCGAACTGTCTAGGACAGTTTGATTTTAAATTCTAAAAATATGAAGGACACAGAAAACCCTTTACAGTTTTCAATCAACTACCCTGCTTTTCTCTGGAAGTACGGAATACATGGGACACCCTAGGTCTGTTCAGTTGCCCACCTCTTCTTGGCGGTGCAGAGCTACCCTTCTCTCTAGAGTTGTGAAAACTATATTGGTCAGACCGCACACCGGACGGTCCTTGGAATAGTTCAGCGGTATTGTCATCATTCCTCGCATGCATGGGGTCAAATAATTCTCGATCTTCATCGCCTCCAGATTTGTCTATTTCATGATCGGATCTATCTTGTCTATAACGATTAGACCGGCGATCAGACCCTTCGGTATGAGAACTAGAATAACCGCCTCTTCCTCTGTCCCGCGAGTGAGGATCTCTCCCGCGGGCATAGGTTTCTCTCCCCATCGGTCTATCCCGTTCGCGGTAAGGCACTTCTTGACCGTGGTAGGAAGGGGACTCCCGGTGACCGTCTGGCTCTCTTCTAGCGGGGTAACGACGCTGTCTGCCGTCAGAATGTTCCCGGTGTGTGCGATGTTCATTTGATCGATGATAGTTGTTCGAATGCTCGTCGTGTCGATGATCCACATGATGTTCTGGCGATCTATATTCATTTCGATATTCTGAATGTCTATACTCTCTCTCATCCATCCTATAGTGTCTCGGTGAACGTCTGTCATCCCTCCCTTCATACATATCTTCTGGTTCGAAACTGACCGACACCTTCAAGGTAGACACCGGGGCAAAGTGCTGCGCTTGCTTCAACGCCGCAACATATTCCTCATCCGGGTCCTCACGAGGGGGAGGTTCATTGTACACTTCACACAGAATGGGTTCCAGTTCGTCCTGCGCCGGAACCTGAGGTGCTTGTAAGGATTGCAGATAGGTTCTCAGGTCGACTTCCTCAGGCGTTGGGGAGCGGCGTACGATACGCTCTGGTAGTGATGGAGAATGAGGTCTTGTGTCTAGGAAGCTCCTGTCGGGAGATAGGGACAGGCGGTCATCCATGAAGTGTTCCGGGGAGGGTGTACGTCTGTATTGAATTCTAGAGTTTGGGGAACGCGAGTAGCTTCTGGCCAGAGGTTCGGGGGAACGAGAGTATCTTCTGGCGAGAGGTTCAGGGGACCGGGAGTAGCTCCTCATATGCCTGACTGGGGAGTTACGATGACGAAGTTCTTCATATCTATCGGGAGAATGGCGTAGTGCTTCATATCTGGTAGGTGAGTGACTGTGACGTAAGACTTCATGTCTGCCCGGTGAGTGACTGTGACGTAATGCTTCACATCTGTCAGAAGAGCGACGCAGTGCTTCATGTCTATCAGGGGAATACCTTAATACTTCATGTCTGTTAGGCGAATGACTATGACGTAACACTTCATGTCTCGCTGGTGAACGACTGTGACGTAATACTTCATGTCTGCCAGGTGAATGACTGTGACGTAATGCTTCATATCTGTCAGAAGAGCGACGCAGTGCTTCATGTCTATCAGGGGAATACCTTAATACTTCATGTCTGTTAGGCGAATGACTATGACGTAACACTTCATGTCTCGCTGGTGAACGACTGTGACGTAATACTTCATGTCTGCCAGGTGAATGACTGTGACGTAACATTTCATGTCTAATGGGCGAACGACTATGACGTAATACTTCATGTCTGGTAGGTGAACGACTATGACGTACTACTTCATGTCTGCCAGGGGAACGACTGTGACGTAAGACTTCATGTCTATTGGGGGAACGACGTAGATCATGTCTAGGAGGAGATAGAGAGTACTGCCTCATATCTCCATTTGGTGATCGGGAGTAAGATCTGGGAGGTCGCACACTCCGTTGTTCATGGTAAGATTCGTTATATGGATACCTCGCCGCATGATGGATAGGGTACATCTCATTTACAGACGAGTAAGGGATGTGGAAATTCTCCCCGCTAAGGTCTACGAGGGGTGGCATTTCCTCCAACTCAGCGCTGTCCCCGATCAAATGCGATGTTGAATAGATAGAGTCTTCATCGGAGAGACTGATTTCTCCTTCGGAGTGATAGTTCAAATCAGTCGGACTGGATGCTTTCTCAGCAACCTTGTCCACTGGATTCGATACATCGATGGAGTTTGAACTGGTTCCTTCCGGTTGCTCTGTGTTGGTAACATTCGCTGTCGCATCTGATATTAGGGGATCAAGCCGAGTGAAAATATTTGATTTCTTTGCTAGCGCTGGGGATGAGGCTGGAAGATCTACTATTTCTTTAACGACAGATGCTTCTGTAGCACTATCCAAAGTATTCTCTTCTGCAGACTGTACTATAAGATTTTCTTCACACTCTGCACCAGTCTCTTTGTCTTTTAAGTCTTCTTTAAGCTTCGGAATGTCATGTGTTGCAGTATCGATGACTAACTCTTCGTTTCGTTTCTCACACTGTTCTGAATTTACGGTAGGCGTATTAGCAAGTTGGTTGAGAGGCTCTGCAACATCATTCGCGAGTTGGTTCACAGCCTCTCCGCTATGATTAGTGAGTTGGTTTACAGCAGGATCATCTTCAGACTTGGTTGAAAGTTTGTTATCAGATGCATCATCCACTTCCATGACAGATTCAGTAGCAGACGCACTATCCATATCATCGTCATATTCAACTAAAGGTGCTGGGATGTACCCATCACATGTATCATCATATGTTGATTCTAATTTTGTATCCAAATCTTTTGCTTCAAAATTAGATCCATGTTCTTTGTCAGCTGAGTTGTCAGATGTTGGTGCTTGTCTTTCTTTAGATGTATCTTCAGTTTTTAATATAACACTTTCATTAGATTTTAGAATTAACTCTTGTGAGTTGGATTCATTGTTTTTGTTAGGAAAGGAAGATTTAGATTTTGAATTTGTTTCTTGTGAGCTAGGCTCATTGTTTTTGTTAGGAAAGGAAGAATTTTCGTCATGAGAGGAAGATTTAGATGTTAAATTTGGTTCTTGTGAGTTGGGCTCACTCTTTTTGTTAGGAAAGGAACAATTAGATTTTGAATTTGTTTCTTGTGATTTGGGATCATTGTTTTTGCTAGGAGAGGAGAAGGTAGATTTAGGTTTTAAATGGGACTCTTCGTCAGGTTCTGAATTGATTGGTAGTTTCTGACCGTGAGTAAGTTTGTTTTTATTTTCAATAGGAGAAGTTGCTTTTAGATTGGAACCTTTGTTAGTCTGTGAACTAGATGCAGTTGAATTACTGGTAGTAGAATTCTCTTTCGTTTTGACATTTGAATCCTTTTTAGATTGTGTATTAGGAAGATCATGTTTATTAGAAGGCACCGAATCATTCCTGTCTAATTCAGATGAATATTCTGAGAGAACCATAGGGTAATTCTTTTGGATCCAGAGATCTACAGATGAATTTTCTTTCCCTTTTAAATTTGAATCTTTTTTAGATCGCACATTAGGCGGATCATGTTTATTAGAAGTCACCGAATCATTCCTGTCTGATTCTGATGAATATTCTGAAAGTACCGTGGGGTACTTCTTTTGGATCCAACGTTCTATAGATGAAGTGTCCTCAGGTTTTAAATTTAGATCCTTTTTAGATTGTGATTTAGATCCTGTTGAATTACCTTTAGAATTTTCTTTCGGTTTTAAATTTGAATCTTTTTTAGAATGTACATTAGGCAGTTTATGTTTATTAGAAGATAACATGGGGAAATTCTTTTGAATCCAAACCTCTACATCGGGAGGTTTATACTCATTTTGAGCAGCATTACTATTACTGGGATTTCCATCATAAGCTTTACGGTCTCTGGACTTTGAATTTTGCTGCTCATTTTTAAAGTTAGTTTTTCTGGAATTCGATGGTATATTTTTTCTCGATTCATGATCTGTAGTTTTTCTGAAATTTGTATGGCCTCCATGTTTGCCCCTTGATCTAGGCAAGTCTACTACTTTATTTATGGATGAACGGCCTATTGGTCCATTATTTTGAGAGTTAGGTAGTTTTGATGGGTCATTCTTGTGAGACGAGGCAGGATCAAATGAAGGAGGCTGGTCATCGTGGTCCATTATTTTGAGAGTTAGGTAGTTTTGATGGGTCTTTCTTGTGAGACGAGGCAGGATCAAATGAAGGAGGCTGGTCATCGTCATCAGTAAGTTCTCCCGATTCTATTTCCCCAGATTCTATGGAACTCGGACTAAAGACTTCCGTATTATGGTACGAAGTGCTTGGATTTTCATTTAAGGACAAAGGAATCTCAGTATCACTGTTTTTGTCAAATCGTATCGGAACTCTCTTTTGTACTTGTGGCTTCTTATTCAACTCCACACTTCTTATTTTCATTTCTCCTGACTTGGTTTTTTTAGGTTGAATTTTCCGTGGACGAAATGGTTCAGTTGGTCTAAATGATGAGCACACTCTAGGATCTCTTGATTGTCGAGGAGGGTTACGTCGTAATCCATGCAAGGACAAAGGAACCTCTGTATCACTGTTTTTGTCAAAGCGTATCGGAACTCTCTTTTGTACTTGTGGCTTCTTATTCAACTCCACACTCCTTATTTTCATTTCTCCTGACTTGGTTTTTTTAGGTTGAATTATCCGTGGACGAAATGGTTCAGTTGGTCTAAATGATGAGCACACTCTAGGATCTCTTGATTGTCGAGGAGGGTTACGTCGTAATCCATGAGCTAAGTCTCGTGTATGAGCGGGATCAGTATACTCCATATCTTGAGAATTATTATCACTGTTGTTTGATTGTTCATCAGGACACTTTGGTTCTTTATTTGTCTCTTTTTGTGCACTAGGTTTCACATTAGTTGGTTTGTTGGTCGTGGCTCCATATCTTGAGAATTATTATCACAGTTGTTTGATTGTTCATCAGGACACTTTGGTTCTTTATTTGTCTCTTTTTGTGCACTAGGTTTCACATTAGTCGGTTTGTTGGTCGTGTTGGATGCTTTATTTCCTATGTTTGCCTTTTGCCCAAGGTCATTCGCCTTGTCACATTTTGCTGACACGTTTTGACTATTACTTTCATTTAAACCTAATGGGACACTTATGACATCGGGACGTCCACCTGGATTTCTTTGTACATATTCGTATTGTTTAGCTGGGTTGTTTACATCGTTTGACGGGTGTAGAAAATTTGCTGCTGATTTAGCCAAAGCATTGCGAGTTTCACAGATCACATTGATAGCATTCATCTCATCAACACTAAGGCGAGTATTGGACAACATTAGAGATCGAAGTAGTGTCGTCATAGCTGGAGAATTAACACTTTCAAATATTGTTTGAACTGAAGCGTTTATTAAACTTTGTTTAATAGTCGCAGCTAGATCAGTCGGGAAATTAAATGTACCTGAGATTATGTTATTGGCGTTATTTATAATATTATTTGGTAATATTCTGGTATTAGATAAAACATGTCCGTGTTTTTTAGGTACACTAGTTACTGTATTTTCATTAGATACCACTTTCCTTTCACCTGAGTAGCTAGGCGATGTGTTATCTTTGGAATGATTGGTTGGTAAGTCTTTATTATTTTCACTAGCCAATTCTAATGGAGGATGTGTATTATTAGGTAACAAATGGTCTTTATATGATAATGGTTTGCTACATGAAGATAAATTTGTTAGACTTCTAGATTCATTTGGTTGTAAGGATGTGTTGGAGATATTTGAAGATTCAGTAGGCTCCATGTTTCTATTGTAATTTTCTTCATTTGAAGATTCAATTTGCTCCTTATTTTTATTATAATTGTTAGGATTGTAAAAATGATACGTATCATTTTCTCGAGGTTCGCGACTGAAACGTTTAAATATATCATCAGAATTGTCATGAGAGGGTAAATAATTTTCAGTGCTATTATTAGGATCATCTCTATCATTATAATCTTGAGTCTCCTCATCATGACAATCGCCATCATGTTCCGATGCCGCCATTTTATTTTCCTCTCGCTCGAGTTCAATTTGTCGTGATGCTATTAGAGCGGCTTTTGCAGGTTGACGTGTTGCAAGAATGAGGGGCAAGATTTCCTGGAAAAAAACAAAGCAAAGACATTGTCTCATGTACATTGTTCCGATGCCACCATTTTATTTTCCTCTCGCTCGAGTTCAATTTGTCGTGATGCTATGAGAGCGGCTTTTGCAGGTTGACGTGTTGCAAGAATGAGGGGCAAGATTTCCTGGAAAAAAACAAAGCAAAAACATTGTCTCATGTACAAAACCGGCTAAATAACCAAATGTATAATTTCCGTCACTTTCGTTGATGACTTTTTTGTTTGAAATTTAGATTTTCTTTCCATCATAGTTTCAAACAAAAAATTCAATTTTGGTGGGAAAAAATTATACATCTAGTTTTTCAGGTTCAGGCAAATCAAATGACAGCAAGCAAACTTGATTGTTTAAACATTGTTATTTGAAACAAAAATGTTTAAAGAACCAAAATGATTTGTTTAAGATGTACATGTTACAATGTCTTCAACTGACCTAGCCAATGCAGATAATATCCCAAAGAACAAATGGGATAGAGTCCAGCTATCAAATTTTCTGGGACTAGAGGTGGGGCGAAGAGCACTGAAAATTATTTACCCAAGCTTACCTTCAAGAGCTTTAAAAAATATGTATCTAATTGTTTAGTGATTACACTTTACCCTAGTGTTGTGCTACACAGCTAAATAATTATTGTAGCACAACACTAGCATAGTATATCCTAACATCTACCCTAGTGTTGTGCTACACAGCTAAATAATTATTGTAGCACAACACTAGCATAGTATATCCTAACATCTACCCTAGTGTTGTGCTACACGGCTAAATAATTATTGTAGCACAACACTAGCATAGTATATCCTAACATCTACCCTAGTGTTGTGCTACACGGCTAAATAATTATTGTAGCACAACACTAGCATAGTTAGTATCTTTTCATATATTTACTGCTGAACATGCTGTAAAAAATGTCGAAAATAGAGACATTTGTACTAAGGGGGAGGGAATATATTTACCAATACACAAAAGGCTTTGACACTGATCTTCTCACTCCTCGGGCAGCAAAAACTGTGAAAATGAACGTTTTTTCTGCGCGAAGAGTAAGTTTAGAAATTGATCAACAGAAGAAGGTGATTTTAGGATGTAGTAATACGCTTATATGATCAAGTATGATCCTCAATCATATCACATATCAATATTATGATTCAGAAGAGAGGAAAACAAAGGCAGCAACTTCTTACCTTGAAAACAAAGTTTTTCCTGTGAGGAGGGCCACTTTCTGAGACCTGTTCATAACGCGGAACACCTAGTTTCCTCCGCATGCAATACTCGTGTAGTAGTGACACAGGATGTTTACCTGGGAACCAAAAAACAAGCACATAACATAGAAGTGATGAAGAAGGCAGGGTTTAAGAAATTCTAATGATTTTTTTTTTCCAAGAGGTTCAATAGAAGGAATTGTAACTGCTAAGGTCTTATCGTCCCGAAATCGAAGAGAAAAGGAAGACAGGATAGGATAAAGCCAGCCATTCCGAGAACGAACATTTTCCCTTCAGAATAAAATCCGCCCCGGGCGGGAATTAAACCCGCGGCCTAGCGCTTAGAAGGCAAACGTGCTACCAACCAAGCAAACTAAGCTGGCTTTCCACGTATTTACTCATCTTCTATACGAATATTGAGTACTCACCCTCTAGAGACATCTGAGGCGCTTTTCTCGGGGGCGGTGGCGCTCCCCCACTTTGAGGTGGTGGTTGTGGTGGTGCGTTGGGATTCCTCCGGTACACATATGGGTTCTTGCGCTGAGGCGGTAGTTCCTCTTTGGACACCAAGCCCCTGCGGTCAAACTTAATGTCAAGGGAGAGGGGCTGAACGGTCCCCTCCTTGTTTTTGCCCAGTCCTTCCCCTGGCTGCCAACCCATCTTTTGCAGGAGATGCATGCCCATACCACCGCTCACCGGGGCTGCCTCCACAAATTGTTCCTGAGGGAAAAAGAAAAACGAATGTTTGAGTTTTGGAGATAGGAAGACGGGAAACTGGAGTCGGTTTAGGAAAATCCCCCAAGAACCATAGTCATATAAAATAAGGTACTACCAGGTGCAGAAGATGTGGAGAGGAGGAAGAATCAGCCTTACTTATCATCTTTGACTGCTCTGCGAGAAAAACGAATGTTCGAGTTTTGGAGATAGGAAGACGGGAAACTCGAGTCGGTTTAGGAAAATCCCCAAAGAACAATAGTCATATAAAATAAGGTACTACCAGGTGCAGAAGATGTGGAGAGGAGGAAGAATCAGCCTTACTTATCATCTTTGACTGCTCTGCGCTTTCATTACTAAGACTCAGTACCCTGGGACACCCAGGAGAAGAGATAGTAACCATACACTCGAATATTTCCTTTGTAATCTTTGTAATATATTGCAAATAAAACATTTACATTTACATTTACATTTACCCAATCAAACCACTCCTGAGCTTCGCAAGAGGATCAGGAGTGTTTGAAATGGGAGAGAGCCATTAACCATGTGTAAACTGTAAAGGTAGTGCAATAGTCCTAAACTAAAATGGACGCGGCACATAAGGGATCAGGAAGGGACCGCCTTAACATAATGATAATAATAAAATAAGGTAGAAATAGACCAAGACTGCGCCACTTGTACCACTGAACATATTTGTGATCGTTTAATCACACTTGATATAATGTTTCCAAGGAACATTGAAGTTAAGCAACGAAAATAAAGACAGAAATATTAAGAAATAGGTTACGTAGGTATATTTATACTTTCTTAGCATTGAGGAAATTTTTGACATTGCCTTTGCTTAAAGAAATTTATTATGCACTAATTCAATCGGCCATAGAATACGGCATATGTGGGTACGGTCGAGCGGATCCTTCTTTACAAAAAAAAACTGAAAACAACACAAAATTTACTGTTGAAAATAATTTATAAAAAAGAAAGAACCTTCTCGACTGTCACCCTATATCAGGAATTAGAAGTCCTTAATATAGAAAAACTATTCCAAAAAAATCTTTGTTCTCATATACACAAGAAAAGGAATACTCTTCTAAAATTTAAACATAATTATACCCTCCGAAGAAAAAACCTTGACCGGCCAAAGTGCAAAACAAAGAAGGGACAGAAAGCATTGGAATTCTTAGGAATTAAACTATATGAAAAAGTTCCCAATGAATACAAAGAAATCAATGAATTAAAGACTTTTAAAAATAAACTAAAACTATGGTTAAAAAAGAATGATATAGCTCCGTAAGAAAGAAAGAAGAAGAAAAAGAATTAACCATGTGTAAACTGTAAAGGTAGTGCAATAGTCCTAAACTAAAATGGACGCGGCACATAAGGGATCAGGAAGGGACCGCCTTAACATAATGATAATAATAAAATAAGGTAGAAATAGACCAAGACTGCGCCACTTGTACCACTGAACATATTTGTGATCGTTTAATCACACTTGATATAATGTTTCCAAGGAACATTGAAGTTAAGCAACGAAAATAAAGAAAAAGAGAGCCCATATTAGACAGGGGATGAATCGGGGGGAAATTCTTACTTTTCTGGCCCAAGCTTGAGATCCTGCTGCCAACTCCTGAGGTGTCAGGATACGAACTTCTGTGGATCCTGTGAACTGGCCAGGCATTTGTTTGGATTCTGCCCATGCTTTCATCTGGGGGAGAGGAAAATGAAAGAGGATTGAGTCTGGAGTTATTGATCGACGCTACGGCCGGTCGGACTATGTGTGGACACACCTTAAGGGGGGATCAACAAGTTTTCACCATGCTTCTTATTCCGTTTTAAATTTACCTTCATGGTACTTACACCTATTCCAAGAAAGACTTCTCACTACACACACTGAAAAAACGTCGTACCAATTAAAGCCAGTTTTCGGGCTTAATAGGTAATTATGAATTTATTTTATCTGAGTTAGAGGTACGAGAATCGTTTCATGGATTACTTCCCTAAAAGCAGTGGATATTAAATGTGTATATCAACTATATCACCTTCGATCCATCTGGTCATATCACTCACCTTCTTCTGGGCATGGTACATTTGTATTTGAGCCTCGGAGTCATGGATATTGAATGTGCATATCAACTATATCACCTTCGATCCATCTGGTCATATCACTCACCTTCTTCTGGGCATGGTACATTTGTATTTGAGCCTCGGAGTCATGAGGGTTTTCCGCTAGCCGTCTCATCGCTTTCAATCTTTGAGATACGACTGCGCCTATATCCATGTTCATCTGGAAATCAAATTCCATACGACAAATAGGTACAATGAAGAAGAGGAGCAAGCGATAGAAAGTTACTTGAAATTAATAGAGCGAACTATAACAAATGCATGTGGACGTAACGTCCTGAAATCGAAGGGAGATCTTATCTGTTCAAGATAAAGATCGCTCCAGCGTGAGAATGGAACCCGCGACTACAAGGCGGGTGGGCTACCTTCCAAATGGTTCATTATAATACACCAATACTTTGACTTTGCACTTGAAAATCTGTATGTAGAGCACGACGATTTTCCGATCAAATACAAAAATAAATATTACTGATTGTTTTGCCAATTTTGAGCAGTGTACTACTTATTGTTTCATTACACATTTACATCAGTAACTGGTTTCTTCAAATTAAACTGATCCCAAGGACAAGGTAAACCTATATACCCTTGACAAATGGAGTGTGTCTGAAGGCATGTCATGTGTTCCAATCCACTCGACCCCAACTGTAGGTAAGTATGTACTTTCGCCAACTATAGGCGGGGATGGCTCAACCCGTTACACTCACCACATCAGGGTCAGGTTCAGTAAACACGGCCGGCTGAGGGCCAGCAGGGGCTGGTTCTATCGCCAGGGGTGCTTGTACAGGGGCCGCCGCTGGGGCAGGGGCCAGGGGCAGCTGGGTGCTCAGAGGGGGCGCTCCCGGTAACGCCACGGCACTGAAGTTAAGCTCCATTGGTGCTGGTGGGGCTCTAATATTTGAACCTAGAAATAGAATAGAATAACTTGGTTATCCTGCCCGACTAGGACTGAAAAGATCCTTTACCCCCGCAGTCTAACCAGGGTCTGATGTATTTTAACTTTTTTTTTTAACATTTCATGGAATAAGTACGTATTTTCAAAACCAACCTCATGCAGCCAAAACCAACTTGATGCAGTTCTTAGCACAGTGGACTTTGAATCTGAAGGTTGGTGGTTCGATTCCTTTACCCCCCGCAGTCTAACCAGGGTCTGATGTATTTTAAATTTTTAAAACATTTCATGGAATAAGTACTTATTTTCAAAACCAACCTCATGCAGCCAAAACCAACTTGATGCAGTTCTTAGCACAGTGGACTTTGAATCTGAAGGTTGGTGATTCGAGTCCAAGTCAAGTCACAAAATTTAGCGTAGTATATTAAGCGGGGAACGACATTTGTGACAAGCATTTATGCTTAACACAATTAAAATTCCTTTTTTTTCTTTTTACATATTTTAAAATGGAGTAGAGGAGACAGTTACCTGGAGTAGAAGGTTGGGCAGTAGTAGTGGTTGGAGTGGGGGCAGGCATGATGCTGGGCACACTCGTGGTCACGGGTACCCATTTTTTCTTTTTTAATATTGATTGCTTTAGTGAAGTCATCTTCCTTTTCTTTCTTAATTTTTACATTTAATAGGGAATCTTCTAGAAGTTTCTTCTCATTGATTCTACTCTTGTCACTTCCTAGCAAGTCATCTAAAATTTCACTGATTGTTTGTGATGCATTTTCAGACATCTCTTTCTCAATGGCACCAAGTATAGCTTCATTGACACCCAAGTCAAAGGTATTTTTGTTTTTCTCACTAGATTTATCAAGCTTGGCTTTCTTATTTGCTACTCCAGTGTCATCAATACTTGATTTTCGTTTATTTGTGAAAATGTCATCCAAGCTAGACATTTTATCATTTAATTTTAGTTTTTTGTGTAAGGCTTCTTTATCATCTTTGTCCTTGTGTTTGTCTTTACTGTGTTTTTTCTTTTTCTTCTTTGATTTCTTAACCTTTTCATCTCCACTATCACTACTTGAATCAGATGAATGTTTTCTTTTCTTCTTTTTAGATGAAGTCTTTTTCTTCTTTTTCTTTTTGGACTTCTTTGATTTCTTACTAGATTTACTTTTAGATTTTTCATCACTACTACTGGACAAAGATAAAGATATGGAAGAGTCATCATCACTATCCGATGAGTCCACATCAGTTGAGTTCGAGTCCAAGTCAAGTCACGAAATTTAGCGTAGTATATTAAGCGGGGAACGACATTTGTGACAAGCATTTATCCTTTTTTTTTTTCTTTTTACATATTTTAAAATGGAGTAGAGGAGACGGTTACCTGGAGTAGAAGGTTGGGCAGTAGTAGTGGTTGGAGTGGGGGCAGGCATGATGCTGGGCACACTCGTGGTCACGGGTACCCATTCGGATTCCGTTCTCCTATGTTGAGTACCGCTGGACACTGGGAATTGTAGACTCAGCGTTTTTGACTGCTCTGTGGTTTTCTCTTGGAACGTGCGCGTTTTAAGAGCCATCGCGTTCTGAAACACAAACGAGATGTTATTGAAAGTTTTTTTCATGTTTGAAACTATGTATAACAACGGAGGTCTTATCGTCCCGAAATCGAAGAGAGAAGAAAGACAGGATAGGAGAAAGCCAGCCGTTCCGAGAACGAACCCTATCTGTTTAGGATAAAAGTCGCCCCCGCCTACCTTCCAAATTACTAGGCTGGCAAAGAAGAATAACATGACAAGCAGTTAAAACAAGGTATCTACGTGGTAAAAATCCTTTTACAGCTGCTCCGTAAATAATCAAGGCTATTGTTAGGGCTTGCAGTTATTTATTGTGATGATGCCTACCTAAATATAATCAACCAGTACAATATTTTGAGAGCATAATAGGTATCTGATACATGAGGTGCATCGAACATTTGAACATAACTAACAATGGACACCTAAACTGTTAGCATAATGATACACCTTGTTCTAAGCTGACAGTCTAAAATTCCAAGTAAAGCACTACTTAGAATACATAGATCCTTTGTTGCGGCTTTATGTCCCTCCTAGGGATTCAAGGATATAAGAGAGAGTTATAATATGATGTGTAGGTACATTGGTACATACCTTAATATTCATTACAATATGGTCGGGTCTTTGCTTAATCTCGAAGGGATGATGAAACACAGGCTCTCCCTCACTGGCATGACTAGATTCCGAATCCGAACTCTTCTCCTCTGCTGATTCTTCACCCTCCTGCTTGGCCAATAACTTGCAGAAATCTGAAACACAATAGGATAAGGGTATGTTAATGATAACAGTTTAAAAATAATATGTATGTATGTTGCAAATGTCGGGATCTTTGACCATTAGGCCATTTTTCCATATAACATGGGCTAAAAATAATATAACATGGGCTAAAAATAAAGGCTCTTAAATAAATAAAACATTTTACTGGCCATTTACATTAGTTTGTAGGAAAATGCACCTTTGGTCACATAAATATCTTGTGTAAAGTTGATTAAATAGCCAGCCTAGTTAGCTTAGTTGGTAGTGCGTCTGCCTTGTAAGTGCTAGGCTGCGGGTTCGATTCCCACCCGGGGTGGATTTTATCCTGATGGGATAATGTTCATTCTTGGAACAGCTGGCTTTCTCCTATCCTGTCTTCCTTCTCTCTTCGATTTTGGGACGATAAGAACTTAGCTGTTACAGTTCCCTCTGTCAAACCTCTTGAAAAAAGTTGATTAATGTATTTTTATTATTTTTTTCCAGCAGTTATGATGACAGTGAGGCCAGCAGTAGTAGTAGCTCAAGATTGGACTTTGGATAGATTTGACAAAGACATCAAGATTTTACAATAAATCTGAAGTGGAAGAAAATGACATTGCGTACATTAAAATTCAATGTGAAGGACACAAAGAAGCACCAAATGAAAAACAGACTAGGCTCAAGATTGGACTTTGGATAGATTTGACAAAGACATCAAGATTTTACGATAAATCTGAAGTGGAAGAAAATGACATTGCGTACATTAAAATTCAATGTGAAGGACACAAAGAAGCACCAAATGAAAAACAGACTAGAGTTTTTATCAATCTTTGTAGCAAATTCATTTCCAAATCTCCCCTTGAAAAAATTGGTAAGTTAAAGACTTGATTTTATTTAGAATTTATTAGAAAATGTATTACTTCCATAAATGGGGGAGAAAAGAGAAAGTAGTAAGTAGGTACCTATTTAAGTTTTTTGTATTGACTGTAGGGCTTGAACTTTTTAGGTATGGAGCCCAAGTTCTAAAACCTGAACACTAATTTGCTTACTTAGTCTGAATTCAATTTTAGTGTCTTACATGGGCAGCCCTTTTCTGCATTAAGTAAGCACTTATTGCATACCTTTGAGATAAATTAATTAATTTTTTTCTCTTGTTCTTACAGGGGTTCATTGCACTCATGGATTCAACAGAACTGGATTCCTGTTAATCTCTTACCTTGTAGAAGAAATGAACTTTGATGTGAGTGCTGCTATCTTTGCATTTTCCATGGCTCGACCACCTGGAATTTACAAACAAGACTACTTGAATGAACTATTCAGGCGATATGATGATGTGCCTTGTAACTTACCAGCACCTCCGTTACCTGATTGGTGCAATGAAGATGATCTACCTGAAACTTCAAACAGGTAAACAACCTAATAATCTATACCTGGAAATCATAACTCCTAACAGTTAAAATTTACCTAATAGCATTGTATTGTGAACAAAATAATAAAAATAAAGGTTTATTATAAATTGAAATTGAACAGGTCAAATTCAACCTAAAGCTGTGGTTATGTTGGGTAAGAGTACAAGTCAGAGGAAGGCCATTTGTAAGATTAGTTTGTAGGAAAATGCACCTTGTGTAAAGTTGATTAAATAGCCAGCCTAGTTAGCTTAGTTGGTAGTGCGTCTGCCTTGTAAGTGCTAGGCTGTGGGTTCGATTCCCGCCCAGGGTGGATTTTATCCTGATGGGATAATGTTCATTCTTGGAACAGCTGGCTTTCTCCTATCCTGTCTTCCTTCTCTCTTCGATTTCGGGATGATAAGAACTTAGCTGTTACAGTTCCCGTTGTCAAACCTCTTGAAAAAAGTTGATTAATGTATTTTTATTATTTTTTTCCAGCAGTTATGATGACAGTGAGGCCAGCAGTAGTAGTAAATCCCACCATAGTAATAACAGTAGTCATAGTAATAGTCGGAATAGGAACAACAAAAGTAGAATAGCCAAGAATCCCACATTTATGCCTGGTGTATCCGGAGTCAAAGCATTGTATGATGAGGACAAAATTGTGCAACTGCAGAACGAGATCAAAGACCTTTGTAATTATGAAAGGTGAGACATCATTGTATGTAAGAGAAATATTTGTAGATCAACTTTGTTTGTCCAAAGAGTTTAGAATAAGTAAGATCAATAGGTAAATAGGTATATACTATATAATTTAAGTAGATGACAAAAAAAAAAAAAAAAAAAAAAAGGGGGGGGGGGGAAATTCCAGAACGAGATCAAAGACCTTTGTAATTATGAAAGGTGAGACATCATTGTACCTATGTAAGAGAAATATTTGTAGATCAACTTTGTTTGTCCAAAAAGTTTAGAATAAGTAAGATCAATTGGTAGATACTTTAAGTAGATGACAAAAAAAAGAGGGGGAAAGAGGAAATTCTCACCCCCACATGGATTGCCTGTAAAATATGTATCATTTCTTCTATTGTAAAGAAAGCTTGAAACAACTAGTTAGAAATAAGTGATATCTGTGCCAACTGGAATTCAGATCTACAGGGTTACCAGTGGATTAGATATAAAGTTTTTTTTTATATTCTTTCTTTTTCTTCTTTAGGGTTGGATTCCCTGGCTCTCAGCCAGTCTCAATGGATAGGAACAATATTGGCTATCTCGCTGAGAAGAAGTACATGGTCTCATGGAAAGCTGATGGAACAAGGTAATAATTTTATTATTAATCAATAGTGCTTGTATTGACTGAATAAATGCTGTCAATATTTAAATTTATAACTTTCGCTGGTAATCTGGAGGGCAGGCGTGGCGTGGGTTCAGTCCCCACCAAGGCATAGTATTTTATCCTCTACATTGTCTGAGACTGACCGCGGTTACAATAATAGTAGTAGCTTTACTATTCGGGTAAAGGAACTCTTTAGGGGTAAGTAGAGTGGTTTATAACACATTACATGCCTTTAGGCACACTCCATTTGTCAAGGGTCTCGGTTTACCTTGTCCTTGGGATCAATTTCATTTGAAGGAACGATTCGAACGGTATAAAAGAGCACTATTATTTCCCACAGGTATATGATGTACATTAAGAACTGGTAATCAGGAGGTCGTGGTGTGGGTTCAATCCCCACCAGGGCATAGTATTTTATCCCCTACAACTCTACATTGTCTGAGACTTTGACCACATCCACAATAATAGTACCTACTAGCTTGAAGAAACAATTCGAACGGTATAAAATGTAAAGAACGGTATAAATAAGCACTATCATTTCCCACAGGTATATGATGTACATCAAGAACGCGGACGAGATCTATTTCACGGACCGAGGGCTGAGAAGAAGTACATGGTCTCATGGAAAGCTGATGGAACAAGGTAATAATTTTATTATTAATCAATAGTGTTTGTATTGACTGAATAAATGCTGTCAATGTTTAAATTTATAACTTTCGCTGGTAATCTGGAGGGCAGGCGTGGCGTGGGTTCAGTCCCCACCAAGGCATAGCATTTTATCCCCTACAACTCTACATTGTCTGAGACTTTGACCACATCCACAATAATAGTACCTACTAGTTTGAAGAAACAATTCGAACGGTATAAAATATAAAGAACGGTATAAATAAGCACTATCATTTCCCACAGGTATATGATGTACATCAAGAACGCGGACGAGATCTATTTCACGGACCGAGACTTCAGCATGTACAAGATCTCAGGACTCACGTTTCCCCATCGCAAAGATCCAAACAAGCGGCTAACCAACACCCTGCTCGATGGAGAAATGGTGATCGATAGGGTACAGGGTCAGAATATACCGCGCTATCTAGTGTACGATATTATCCGCTTCGACAACAACGATGTGACAAGGCAGAAGTTTACCACTAGGATACAAATTATCAAGGTGAGCAATGAGCTGATGAGAATCTATGCCGATTTTACCAAAGGACCCTAGCAAAAAAAAAAAAAAATATATAAAAGGAATAGAGCCAAAAAAGCCAAAACCAAAGAACCCAAACTATATCTAGGTAGGCACTCCCTTACTGATATTATTGTATTTATATATATAAAAAAAATGGGTCGTCCTTAACCACAATTAACTACCGTGAGGACTTATGCTGGTTAGGTTTAACTGTTCTCCTCCCTCTTAATAGTCCCACAGCTAAACACTAGTCTACTCTCCGTTTAACGTCCCCTCTAGCCAGACGAGTTGTTTAAGGGTGAGGGCTAGGTCACCCTATCAGATACAAAAATCGAAGTGATAAGGAGGACAGGATAGGAGAAAGCCAGCCGTTCCGAGAACGAACCTTCTCTGTTCAGAATAAACATAACCCGGGGTGGGGTTGGCTATAGTCACACAGCTAAACACTAGTCTACTCTCCGTTTAACGTCCCCTCTAGCCAGATGAGTTTAAGGGTGAGGGCTAGGTCATCCTATCGGATATAAAAATCAAAGAGATAAGGAGGACAGGATAGGAGAAAGCCAGCCGTTCCGAGAACGAACCTTCTCTGTTCAGAATAAACATAACCCGGGGTGGGGTTGGCATGCTACAACACAGACCACATGCCATTAATCTAGCAGTATTGCTACGAAAATAAAAACTACTGTGAAACACTCATCTTTTTTCTTTCTTTTTTTTTCGAACCCGCGACCTAGCGCTTACGAGACAGGATTAATCTAGCAGTTGTTTCATTGCTACGAAAATAAAAACTACTGTGAAACACTCATCTTTTTTCTTTCTTTTTTTTTCGAACCCGCGACCTAGCGCTTACGAGACAGCCGCGCTACCTTTCAAGCTAACCAAGCTGGCAATTTCTTTCCTAGGTGGAAATAATCGAACCCCGTCATCGAGCCATGGAGAACAGTCGTATCAACAAATTAGCCGAACCATTCAGTGTACGAGTCAAAGATTTCTGGAGTGTGGATAAGGCCGGCTATTTGCTCAGTGATAAGTTTACGCTATGTCATGAACCCGATGGTCTGATCTTCCAACCCGTGGATGAGGTAATGTGGAATAGAAAACACCTTTGTTACTTTGTTTTAAGGCCCGTTCCCACTTGTCGTTCGGAAAAAAAAATTCAGCTGTCGTCTTAAAACAAGTTGTCCCGTTATGCTAACAATTCAATCGAGTAGGTACCTCTTTTGTGGTATAACTTTGTTTACTTGGTATTGGGGTTTGTGGTCAATAGAATATCGAGCTCTAACGGTACGAAAAGAAATCAAGAGCGAGATTATATCTAAATGGGTTGTGGAATGAAATATACCGTATTTTGCTCGAGCCTCGATAGTATTACGAGTAGGTATAGCTCGCTTACCCATTTCTCCCCCCTGATTTCAGCCGTATGTGATGGGCAAAGCAGTGGACACGCTGAAATGGAAACCACATACGATGAACTCCATAGACTTCCTAATGAAAATAGAAACACGCTCAGGACTGGGGTGAGTAAAACCCTTTATAATCATTACCAAAGATGTAGGATAAATTTTGGCCCCAGGCGGGGATTGAACTCGCAACCTAGCACTTATAAGGCAACGGGTTACCCTCAAACTTATCCAGGTTAGCAGTTTGACTTTTTTCCACTGGTGCGATTATCTAAGTATTGTGCGTGATTCTAATTTAGCTGTACTCGATTCTATTCTTTCAGCATTTTACCGACCAAAGTAGGCAAATTGTACGCGGGTAGCAATCGGTCGCAGCAGCAGTTTGCGGAAATGAAAATCACCAAGGCCACCAAAGACTTGGACGGTAAAATAGTCGAGTGCAAGTGGGAAAACAACCAGTGGGTGTTCATGAGAGAGAGGACTGACAAGTCGTTCCCTAATGCGGTCGAAACCGCTATGGGTGAGTGGAACAATTAATTAGCGACCAATATTTTTTCAGCTTCTAGAAGGCCTGTTAAAGCAATCCTGTTAAGTAAGGTCCATTTGACTTGTATAGGCTTAACAGGCTGTTAGGGGCTAATTAGAAGGTTGGTGAAACCCATCTCGAGTTTTTCTGCGATAGCACGTTGAATGCACCAGTAGCTGAATAATCACTAAAGCTAGGCAACGTTGTGCTTGGTGGGTATCCGAATGGGTGACCGTCTGGGCAGTGAGCAATCGCACGTGGCTTTCCACTCACTCAGTGTACAGTGACGTTAATACCGCGATATTTTTACTTTGGACAAAAAAAAAAAAAAAAAAAAAAAAAAAAAAAAAAAAAATTCTTTTTTTCACCCCATTTAAAAAATTTTGGGTTTTTTTTAAAAAAAAAAAAAAAACATTAAAATGTCATTTTGTCAGCCTAGTTAATAATATATGGTATTATTTTGGTAACTCTACCAGGATAGAACTAAAAAGTCCAAAGATCCACCTCAAAATTTTGGCACTAAAGATGTTTTATAACACTGTTTCAGCTGTGTGGGAATCAATACAACATCCTGTAACCAAGGAAGCTCTTCTGGATTTCATTGCTAACGTTATGTTCGAAAAATCGCTTATTTTGCTAACTCTACCAGGATAGAACTAAAAAGTCCAAAGATCTACCTCAAAATTTTGGCACTAAAGATGTTTTCTAACACTGTCTGTTTCAGCTGTGTGGGAATCAATACAACATCCTGTAACCAAGGAAGCTCTTCTGGATTTCATTGCTAACGTTATGTTCGAAAAATCCCTCATGCCTCCGCCATCAAAAAGGCCATGTCTTTCAACTGGTTTCACATAGACCGAAGCATTACCATTCTAATTCTAACCTACCTAATTGAATACTCTACACGTTGTTGTCCTAAACATTTATGAAATGTTTATTTTTACTTTTAAAGGGACTTTTCAGTCCTTCTCTGGCAGTATAAAGGATACATATTGGGAGCACAATTGTGAATTGTTTATTTTTACTTTTTAAGGGACTTTTCAGTCCTATGTTGGCAATATAAAGGGTACAAATTTGGTTGAAGGTTCATCAGTCATATTGTTTATTTTAATTTTATTTTGCATCCTGAAACTTTGTTTTACCTTATTCAGTCCTACTCTGGCAGTATAAAGGATACATATTGGGAGCACAATTGTGAATTGTTTATTTTTACTTTGGGACTTTTCAGTCCTATGTTGGCAGTATAAAGGGTACAAATTTGGTTGAAGGTTCATCAGTCATATTGTTTATTTTAATTTTATTTTGCATCCTGAAACTTTGTTTTACCTTACCGTTGTTAGGGTTTTTAAACTTTAAACTTAAACTGTTAAACCAGCTTCTCAACCGTCCTCACGAAATTGAGTAACATAGCTCATATCATTACTCGCCTAGACGAGTATTCTTTCTTATGATGAAGCTGTAAAAAACTTGAATACCTACTTGAATACGTACTGAAGTGTTAAACCAGCTTCTCAACCGTCCTCACGAAATTGAGTTACATAGCTCATATCATTACTCGCCTAGACGAGTATTCTTTCTTATGATGAAGCTGTAAAAAACTTGAATACCTACTTGAATACGTACTAAATCTGTATGTAGAGTACGACGATATTCCGATCAAATACAAAGATAGGTAAATACTACTGATTCTTTTGGCAATTTTGAGCAGTGTACTACTTATTGTTTCATTACACATTTTCATCAGTAACTGGTTTCTTCAAATTAAATTGAACCCAAGGGCAAGGTAAACCTATACCCTTGACAAATGGAGTGTGTCTGAAGGCATGTGATGTGTTCCAATCCACTCGACCCCAACTGTAGGTAAGTATGTACTTTCGCCAACTATAGACGGGGATGGCTCAACCCGTTATACTCACCACATCAGGGTCAGGTTCAGTAAACACGGCCGGCTGAGGGCCAGCAGGGGCTGGTTCTATCGCCAGGGGTGCTTGTACAGGGATAATAACATTATATTATTTGTATGTGTGTGCTGTGTACATAAATGTATTTCTAATCCAAAAGAAAAATAATATGATAGCATACACATGAGAGGAGTCTGATAAATAGTTACACATGTACTGTGAAAAGGGTACTTTTCTAAATCAACAAAAAATAATGATTCTAATATTAGATAAGGCCGGGTATTTGCTCAGTGATAAGTTTACCTTATGTCATGAACCCGATGGTCTGATCTTCCAACCCGTGGATGAGGTAATGTGGAATAGAAAACACCTTTGTTACTTTGTTTTAAGGCCGGTATCTGATACATGAGGTGCATCGAACATTTGAACATAACTAACAATGGACACCTAAACTGTTAGCATAATGATACACCTTGTTCTAAGCTGACAGTCTAAAATTCCAAGTAAAGCACTACTTAGACACATTGTGTACGATGTGATCCATTTTTGTATCACCGTCACTTTGGTGGTGGTACGGTGTGATCCACTTTTGTATCACGAGACCGACTGCTCTGTGGTTTTCTCTTGGAACGTGCGCGTTTTAAGAGCCATCGCGTTCTGAAATGTATAACAACAGAGGTCTTATCGTCCCGAAATCGAAGAGAGAAGGAAGACAGGATAGGAGAAAGCCAGCCGTTCCAAGAACGAACCCTATCTGTTTAAGATAAAATTCGCCCCCGCCTACCTTCCAAAATTACTAGGCTGGCAAAGAAGAATAACATGACAAGCAGTTAAACCAAGGTATCTACGTGGTAAAAATCCTTTTACAGCTGCTCCGTAAACAATCAAGGCTATTGTTAGGGCTTGCAGTTATTTATTGTGATGCATCAGTTGAATCATCATCACCAGTTTTTTTAACTTTACTTTCAATAGTTTCAAAAAGTTTGGCAACAAGGTCATTGGATGATTTCATTTTGGACATGATGAGGTATGCCTGTAGGTGCTGGAAAGAAAATCAAGGGAATATAAGGTACTCTATTCCTATTAGGGCTTAAAATTTTATTGTACCTAATCTAGCACATTGTGTCCTATCTGTTTAGGATAAAAGTCGCCCCCGCCTACCTTCCAAATTACTAGGCTGGCAAAGAAGAATAACATGACAAGCAGTTAAAACAAGGTATCTACGTGGTAAAAATCCTTTTACAGCTGCTCCGTAAATAATCAAGGCTATTGTTAGGGCTTGCAGTTATTTATTGTGATGATGCCTACCTAAATATAATCAACCAGTACAATATTTTGAGAGCATAATAGGTATCTGATACAAAATGTTTGATATGAAGTAAAGTGGGTAGGTAAACACTTATGATCAGGGAAATACAACCCCAGGTTAATGATGATTTTTTTTTTCTTTTCTTTTCTGGAGTTGTTGATATTAATTTTGGATAATGATTAATGTCTATTGTCCAAACAGTCCTTGAGCATACAAGTCAGAGATGACAAAATGTTTGATATGAAGTAAAGTGGGTAGGTACACTTATGATCAAGGAAATACAACCCCAGGTTAATGATGATTTTTTTTCTTTTCTGGAGTTGTTGATATTAATTTTGGATAATGATTAATGTCTATTGTCCAAACAGTCCTTGAGCATACAAGTCAGAGATGGGAGCACAATAGTCAATGGTTCAACGAGATCATAGAGTGAGGGTTGTGAACAACTCCTTGTCATATTAAGAATGAAAATTTGACTATAGTCCATTAACTGAAACTTAACGGAATGGAGCCTCTTCAAACACTTCAGCGACATTTCCAGCATTTTTATTTTATTCATATTTTTCTATTACCGTAACCAAGTTTGGTACCTAGAGGGAAAATCAAGCCCTACCTTTTGAAGGTGAATCTACTTGTTACTGTTTGCCGTTGAACGTCTTGGGTAGGTCTGCCAAATAGCCTTTCTTTTTTGTACAGATTTACAGGTCATTTGAACACTGGAAAATCCGGAAAATTGAAAAAATGTCATGAAAAAAGAAAAAAACCAAAATCCTTTTTCTTTTCTTGAAATTTTTAGGTTAGTTTTCCACTTCCCCTCTTCTTGTAAACAAACTAGGAGGTTGAACGCGGTAGTCTGTGTTAATACATACAAAATGGCATGACATACCCGTGGTCATTTCATATGTTTCTTATGGGACCTGAAATAATGCGGTCCTAGAGAATAAATTGCCAAATTTGGTGTAGTCTTATACGTGTTAATACTCGTACAGGGCCAGCCAATTTAGCTTGGAGGGTGAGCTACATTGTAAGCGCTAGGTCGCGAGTTCGATTCCCGCCTGGGGCGAACTACTTAGAATACATAGATCCTTTGTTGCGGCTTTATGTCCCTCCTAGGGATTCAAGGATATAAGAGAGAGTTATAATATGATGTGTAGGTACATTGGTACATACCTTAATATTCATTACAATATGGTCGGGTCTTTGCTTAATCTCGAAGGGATGATGAAACACAGGCTCTCCCTCACTGGCATGACTAGATTCCGAATCCGAACTCTTCTCCTCTGCTGATTCTTCACCCTCCTGCTTGGCCAATAACTTGCAGAAATCTGAAACACAATAGGATAAGGGTATGTTAATGATAACAGTTTAAAAATAATATGTATGTATGTTGCAAATGTCGGGATCTTTGACCATTAGGCCATTTTTCCATATAACATGGGCTAAAAATAATATAACATGGGCTAAAAATAAAGGCTCTTAAATAAATAAAACATTTTACTGGCCATTTAGATAAAAAAAAAAAAAACAAGAACTTATTGAGAGCACCAAACAAACAATTGATTAGCAAGAGGTATGTTTATTTATTGTATATTTTTTTATGTTTATTTTGTTTCTCAATTGTTAATTATTTTCAGGTGTTAAATTTGTTGAATAAAAAGTAATTTTATCATCATTACCATTACGAACTTATTAATAGGTAGGTATTAATATAAATGGATTAAGTAGGTCATTATCAAAAAACAAACTATAACTGAAAGGTTACCTGTCAGCTCATTCACTGTGCTTCCTCCCGCTTTCCAGGAGATCAGCTTTCTCTTGTCACCAGTTATCACTCCTTCTTTCATCATGTTTACAGCATTCTTCCTTGCAATCTCCAGCAGTTTACGTTTGTCTAATTAATAGGTAGGTATTAATATAAATGGATTAGGTCAGTATCAAAAAACAAACTATAACTGAAAGGTTACCTGTCAGCTCATTCACTGTGCTTCCTCCCGCTTTCCAGGAGATTAGCTTTCTCTTGTCACCAGTTATCACTCCTTCTTTCATCATGTTTACAGCATTCTTCCTTGCAATCTCCAGCAGTTTACGTTTGTCTATCTTGGCTGCCGAGCTGAAAATCAAAGGGGAAATAGAATATGAATGTCTAACTATCTATGTATGTTCTGTGTTAATACATACAAAATGGCATGACCCACCCGTGGTCATTTCATATGTTTCTTATGGGACCTGAAATAATGCGGTCCTAGAGAATAAATTACCAAATTTGGTGTAGTCTTATACGTTTCAATACTCGTACAGGGCCAGCCAATTTAGCTTGGAGGGTGAGCTACATTGTAAGCGCTAGGTCGCGAGTTCGATTCCCGCCTGGGGCGAACTTCCTAAACAGGTAAGGTTCATTCTCGGAACGGCCGGCTTTATCCAATCCTGGAGCCTTTTTTGTTCGATTTCGGGACGATAAGACAGACCTACCTACGTTCTTACAGTTCCCTCTATCAAACCTCTAAAAAAAAAAAAAACAGAGATATCGACCGACTGGACCGTCTTGATTTAAGCCTCGAAGACCGCCGACCATCTCTGTCTCTCTCGCGGTCCCGGGTTCGATCCCTGGACACAGATCGCGACCTCGAACTGCGACCTCGCCTATGGCGTAATCTACTAGAGCTGGTAGCACTGTGGTGGTAGGACTTGCTACTCCGGTCGCGTGATCTGGAAATAAAGAATGAAACAATCTAACTAAAGGACCCTTCATTGTTACCTGCCTCAGTGGTGCAGTGGTCAAGACGCTCGCCTGGTAAACAGGAGAGCGTGGTTCAATCCCAGCCGAGGTATGGAATTTTATATATTCAATATAATTTGAGAATTTGACCACATAGTAGTAGCCTACTGCTGGAGTAAAGGGACTTTTCAGTCCTATGCAAGCAGTATGAATAAGATTATTCTTACCGTTTCTATTATTACTGGATACTAGGTATCCTGGGGGGTACGGGATACTAGGGGATACTAGGCTAGTAATAATAGAAACGGTAAGAATAATGTTAATACATAGGATGTCTAATATAAACCTAACAAATAATCGAGTATGAATAAGTGCTATTACATATATTATGATATTGATGAATTTTACATAAATCTTTATAGATGAGATATTACCTGGATCGACTTGTATCTCTACTTCTATGTTTCCGATGTCTACTGGTTCTATCACTTCCTCTCCTGCTCTTGGAACTTGATGACTTTTTTCCTGCAAACAAAATTAAATTAACACAATTTGATTTAGCACTAAAGTTTGCTAAGTAGTATGAAGTATGTGTACTTGTGTAGGTTTGATATTTCTACAACTTTTTGTGGTTTATCTTCTGAAACTTCTCACCTTCAAAAAGTTCCCTCTTGGAAGCTTAAATTTTATTTGACTTTAATTTTTTTCTAAACTTCAACATTGCAGTTATTAAATTTTAGTTAAATTTAACTTACTCTTTTCCTTCCTGTGTTTATCACTTTCACTTTTATCATCTTCTCCCTCACTGGGAGTTATTTCACCATCTTCATATTTGGATCGCCTTTGTTTTTCAGCATCTTCAATTTCCTTGAATACAGTTGGTTGTTTTAAATTGCCAATTGTGATTTTGCCTGTGGGAGGTTTTATTTTATCTGCAACAGAATGGACCAATACATTATGTTACATACATGTAGGTACATAGATGGATTCATAGAGAATATAGAGATGTTATTTTTTACTACATTTTTAATCTCTATAATTTTACAACAGCTGGACATTGCTTTCTATTGTGTCACTAGATGTGTGTTTCAAACACAAGCCAAGAGTTTTCTTCTTGTTAACCAAACCTTGACATCATACTCCTTGACTTTGCTGAATTAAATAACAATGAGAATAAAGAAAAAGAGAGCCCATATTAGACAGGGGATGAATCAGGGGGAAATTCTTACTTTTCTGGCCCAAGCTTGAGATCCTGCTGCCAACTCCTGAGGTGTCAGAATACGAACTTCTGTGGATCCTGTGAACTGGCCAGGCATTTGTTTGGATTCTGCCCATGCTTTCATCTGGGGGAGAGGAAAATGAAAGAGGATTGAGTCTGGAGTCATTGATCGACGCGACGGCCGGTCGGACTATGTGTGGACACACCTTAAGGGGGGATCAACAAGTTTTCACCATGCTTCTTATTCCATTTTAAATTTACCTTCATGGTACACCTATTCCAAGACCGACTTCTCACCAGACACACTGAAAAAACGTCGTACCAATTAAAGCCAGTTTTCGGGCTTAATAGGTAATTATGAATTTATTTTATCTGAGTTAGAGGTACGACAAGGACAGAGATATCGACCGACTGGACCGTCTTGATTTAAGCCTCGAAGACCGCCGACCATCTCTGTCTCTCTCGCGGTCCCGGGTTCGATCCCTGGACACAGATCGCGACCTCGAACTGCGACCTCGCCTATGGCGTAATCTACTAGAGCTGGTAGCACTGTGGTGGTAGGACTTGCTACTCCGGTCGCGTGATCTGGAAATAAAGAATGAAACAATCTAACTAAAGGACCCTTCATTGTTACCTGCCTCAGTGGTGCAGTGGTCAAG
Source organism: Diaphorina citri (assembly GCF_000475195.1). Classification (NCBI taxonomy): domain Eukaryota; kingdom Metazoa; phylum Arthropoda; class Insecta; order Hemiptera; family Psyllidae; genus Diaphorina; species Diaphorina citri. The sequence continues at coordinate 54,937 of NW_007377677.1, forward strand.
ACGCTCGCCTGGTAAACAGGAGAGCGTGGTTCAATCCCAGCCGAGGTATGGAATTTTATATATTCAATATAATTTGAGAATTTGACCACATAGTAGTAGCCTACTGCTGGAGTAAAGGGACTTTTCAGTCCTATGCAAGCAGTATGAATAAGTGCTATTACATATATTATGATATTGATGAATTTTACATAAATCTTTATAGGTAGAAGAGATATTACCTGGATCGACTTGTATCTCTACTTCTATGTTTCCGATGTCTACTGGTTCTGTCACTTCCTCTCCTGCTCTTTGAACTTGATGACTTTTTTCCTGCAAACAAAATTAAATTAACACAATTTGATTTTGAACTTGATGACTTTTTTCCTGCAAATAAAATTAAATAAACACAATTTGATTTAGCACTGAAATTTGCTAAGTAGTATGACTAGTATGTGTACTTGTGTAGGTTTGATATTTCTACAACTTTTTTGCAGTTTATCTTCTGAAACTTCTCACCTTCAAAAAGTTCCCTCTTGGAAGCTTAAATTTTATTTGACTTTAAATTTTTCCAAACTTCAACATTGCAGTTATTAAATTTGAGTTGAATTTAACTTACTCTTTTCCTTCCTGTGTTTATCACTTTCACTTTTATCGTCTTCTCCCTCACTGGGAGTTATTTCACCATCTTCGTATTTGGATCGCCTTTGTTTTTCAGCATCTTCAATTTCCTTGAATACAGTTGGTTGTTTTAAATTGCCAATTGTTATTTTGCCTGTGGGAGGTTTTACTTTATCTGAAACAGAATGGACCAATACATTATGTTACATACATGTAGATACATAGATGGATTCATAGAGGAAATAGAGATATTATTTTTTACTACATTTTTAATCTCTATAATTTTACAACAGCTGGACATTGCTTTCTATTGTGTCCAGTGTCACTAGATGTGTGTTTCAAACACAAGCCAAGAGTTTTCTTCTTGTTAACCAAATCTTGACATCATACTCCTTGACTTTGCTGAATATGTTGCATTGCTACTCTCTAATAATAGGTAGTAATAATGAATGTCTGAGGAACTTACCAGTATTAGCCTTAACTATTTCTGTTGCTGCTTTAGAAGCTAGAAGATCTTCCACAAACACATCTGCTACAGGTGGTAGTGGAATTTCTTCATCAGTCTTCTCTTCATCTGATTTATCACCCTTTTTATTGTCTCCATCAGATTTCTTTTCACCTTCAATTCCTTCACTCATCCCTGCTTTACCCTCATCTTCTTTATCACTATGGTGATTGTTTTGAGATATTTCAGACTCTTTTTCTTCCTTCCTCTCACTTTTCTCTTGTGATCCATCTGATTTATCACCCTTTTTATTGTCTCCATCAGATTTCTTTTCACCTTCAATTCCTTCACTCATCCCTGTTTTACCCTCATCTTCTTTATCACTATGGTGATTGTTTTGAGATATTTCAGACTCTTTTTCTTCCTTCCTCTCACTTTTCTCTTGTGATTTTTCTGATGTACTTTCATTGAGTTTATCAACCTTTTCTTTTTTAATATTGATTGCTTTTGTGAAGTCATCTTCCTTTTCTTTCTTAATTTTCACATTTAATAAGGAATCTTCTAGGAGTTTCTTCTCATTGATTCTACTCTTGTCACTTCCCAGCAAGTCATCTAAAATTTCACTGATTGTTTGAGATGCATTTTCAGACATCTCTTTCTCAAGGGAATGGAGCCTCTTCAAACACTTCAGCGACATTTCCAGCATTTTTATTTTATTCATATTTTTCTATTACCGTGACCAAGTTTGGTACCTAGAGGGAAAATCAAGCCCTACCTTTTGAAGGTGAATCTACTTGTTACTGTTTGCCGTTGAACGTCTTGGGTAGGTCTGCCAAATAGCCTTTCTTCTTTGTACAGATTTACAGGTCATTTGAACACTGGAAAATCCGGAAAATTGAAAAAATGTCATGAAAAAAGAAAAAAAAAAAAACAAAATCCTTTTTCTTTTCTTGAAATTTTTAGGTTAGTTTTCCACTTCCCCTCTTCTTGTAAACAAACTAGGAGGTTGAACGCTGTAGTTCAGTAACGCAGGTGTTAAAGAGTGGGGCTAACACGGCTAACTGATTGTCATTTTTGGATCTGGTGACAATATTTTTTGAAATAAATTCATATTTTAAATTGAAAATACCTGTAGCTTGTAGCTCAAATTTAAGTAAATTTGGAATTTTGACTTTATATTGAAAAAAAGTCTTATTTTAGAGAAAAATTCATCTCTGAACTCTTGGACACCCTGTATATTGGCCGCATTTTTTACCAACTCCATAATCATTATCCATCAGCGAAGAGCTCCCTTGAACTGATTTCTGACGTCATCGATGATATGAAAACAAATTTTTCCCAAAGTTTTTTGAAAAGATCAAAAGAGAAAATTTTGGATTTTCCTCTTTTGATAATGGTGTTTTTTTGGGGCTAAAGATCAAAGATTACCTCAAATTTTAACCTACAGTATTGATCAGATTTCTTACTACCCTCTACCAGAGAAGACTGGCATTCAATCTTTCCTGAAGAAGGTAAGTAGGTAATTTTATAAAACAGGTAGGTATAAATTTTCCTACCTCTGGATCCTTTCTAAGATGGCCAGTGGTCATTAGCACTTCAGACGGTCTGCCAGTATCACACCTTGGGTCCAGTCCACAAAGGTCGTATACAGAGAAATTGAACAAACAAGTAGACTGTTGAAGTGGAACATATTGTTGTATCTATCTCATTCCTAGTAGGTAGCACTAACTTGATTTCCTTTATTGCTTTATTACAGATCAACTTGGTCAAAGGTCCACTATGTCAGAAAACTATGATTCTGGCCCTGGTCCTGTTCCTAGCCGGTGGATGAATTGCCCTCGTAAAGCACTGGACCTGGTTGCAGACAAATTTTTAGCCTTCAAAACTCCACTTAGCAAAAAATTCAATGATCAAGTTCCCCCACAATGCAGATTTACACCCAAAATGATGATTGACTCTTTGGCGTCAAAGAAGCTCAAGATTGGTAGTTCAGTAACGCAGGTGTTAAAGAGTGGGGCTAACTGATTGTCATTTTTGGATCTGGTGACAATATTTTTTGAAAAAAAAATCATATTTTAAATTGAAAATACCTGTATCTTGTAGCCCAAATTTAAGTAAATTTGGACTTCTGACTTTATATTGAAAAAAGTCTTATTTTAGAGAAAAATTCATCTCTGAACTTTTGGACACCCTGTATATTGGCCGCATTTTTTACCAACTCCATAATCATTATCCATCAGCGAAGAGCTCCCTTGAACTGATTTCTGACGTCATCGAAGATTTGAAAACAAATTTTTCCCAAAGTTTTTTGAAAAGAGAAAATTTTGGATTTACCTCTTTTGATAATGGTGTTTTTTTGGGGCTAAAGATCAAAGATTACCTCAAATTTTAACCTACTGTATTGATCAGATTTCTTACTACCCTCTACCAGAGAAGACTGGCATTCAATCTTTCCTGAAGAAGGTAAGTTGATAATTTTATAAAACAGGTATAAATTTTCCTACCTCTGGATCCTTTGTAAGATGGCCAGTGGTCATTAGCTCTTCAGACGGTCTACCAGTATCACACCTTGGGTCCAGTCCACAAAGGTCGTATACAGAGAAATTGAACAAACAAGTAGACTGCTGAAGTGGAACATATTGTTGTACCTATTTCATTCCTAGTAGGTAGCACTGACTTGATTTCTTTATTGCTTTATTACAGATCAACTTGGTCAAAGGTCCACTATGTCAGAAAACTATGATTCTGGCCCTGGTCCTGTTCCTAGCCGGTGTGTTGTGCGTAGTGGGAACACTCTTATTTTAATTACGTTGCCTACAGAACATTCGGAAAAAAATCGAATGAAACTCACGACAAGTGAGAACGGACCTTTACACTACTTACTTGACTGAAGTTCCTTTGCAATTTTTAGTACATGAATAAGTCAGCTGTCGTCTTAAAACAAGTTGTCCTGTTATGCTAACAATTCAATCGAGTAGGTACCTCTTTTGTGGTATAACTTTGTTTACTTGGTATTGGGGTTTGTGGTCAATAGAATATCGAGCTCTAACGGTGCGAAAAGAAATCAAGAGCGAGATTATATCTAAATGGGTTGTGGAATGAAATATACCGTATTTTGCTCGAGCCTCGATGGTATTACGAGTAGGTATAGCTCGCTTACCCATTCCCCCCCTGATTTCAGCCGTATGTAATGGGCAAAGCAGTAGACACGCTGAAATGGAAACCACATACGATGAACTCCATAGACTTCCTGATGAAAATAGAAACACGCTCAGGACTGGGGTGAGTAAAACCCTTTATAATTATTGCCAAAGATGTAGGATAAATTTTGGCCCCAGGCGGAGATTGAACTCGCAACCTAGCACTTATAAGGCAACGGGTTACCCTCAAACTTATCCAGGTTAGCAGTTTGATTTTTTTTCTAAGAGGTTTGACAGAGGGAACTGTAACTGCTAAGGTCTTATGGTCCCGAAATTGAAGAGAGAAGGAAAACAGGTGAGGAGAAAGCCAGCCGATCCGAGAACGAACCTTATCCCTTCAGGAAAAAATCCGGCCCGGGCGGGAATCGAATCCGCGGCCTAGCACTTACAAGGCATGTACACGACCCTCCAACCTAACTAGGCTAGCAGTTTGACTTTTTTCCATTGGTGTGATTATCTACGTATTCTATGTGATTCTAATTTAGCTGTACTCGATTCTATTCTTTCAGCATTTTACCGACCAAAGTAGGCAAATTGTACGCGGGTAGCAATCGGTCGTTAGAAAAAATCCTGTCTATTTTGATTTTCACAAGAGACTTCTGAGAAGTTACTGAAAAAAGTTATCAATCATGCAAGTAAAGTTAATACAACATAAAATTAGAAACAAAAGACGCGTTAGATGGTTACCTACACACGTTAATACAAATAATGACAGATAAGTGCCTAACAATTAAAGTCTGATAATGGATTTCACCAAAGACTTAATGAGAGATTTGACTAGTGGGAGAATTTTCAATGATCAAAAAAGAGTTTTTAATAATCCAAAGAGGAGTTTTTAAAAACTCCTCCTTTTTGGATCATTGAAAACTCCTTTGTGGATTATTGAAAATTCTCCCATTAGTGAAATCTCTCATTAAGTCGTTGGTGAAATCCACCATGAAAATTTAAATAGCTAATTATTACTCCCGGATTGGAGTTCAATAGGGTATAAAATTATTGCATAAGATTAATACCTAGTAGGATTAGAGATTGATTAGAAGTAGATTATGTACATTGTACACAAAATACTGATTGTGTTTTTGTATAATATAAAGTGATCAAGAATAACAAATCTTTATATCGTTTATCTTAACAAAGTAAGGAGGCATTTTACTTTGCTAACACACATCAAAGCAATATGTGGTCACATTTTTCAACAAAAAACATAAGATTGTCGGCGTGAGAAGCATCATTTAATCGTTGCCGATGGTGTCAGATCGGTTCAATTATTTTTCCTATTCTGGCAGGGCCGGATTAGCCCCCCGCGGGGCCCGGGGCAGTTTCAAAGGCGCGGGGCCCCCAGTTGCCCAGTTTGGGCTGATCGAACTTAAAATTTTCAGTGCCGCAGGCGAAATTTTTCAAAAAGTAGGTAGATATGTGCCTCATGCTTTGTCACAAGTTAATTTTTGACGTACCTAATTCGTAGATATTTTCTTATCCTAATTTTCGCTGAACGCTAAAGTGAGCAAAATAAAATAGAGTGCCGCAGGCGAAATTTTTGAAAATTTTGCTAGATATTTTCTTATCCTAATTTTAGCTGAACGCCAAAGTGAGCAAAATAAATTAGAGCGCCGCAGGCGAAATTTTTAAAAATTTTGGTCCACAATCTTGAGAAATCCAGGCTCACCAAAAGTAAATTTTTCAGCGCCGCAGGCGATTTTTTTTTTTTTTTGAAAAAACCCATAATATCTAGTGTAAGTCCTCAAAGCGCGGGGCCCCCAAAAATGTTGGCAGTATAAAGGGTACAAATTTGGTTGAAGGTTCATCAGTCATATTGTTTATTTTAATTTTATTTTGCATCCTGAAACTTTGTTTTACCTTACCGTTGTTAGGGTTTTTAAACTTTAAACTTAAACTGTTAAACCAGCTTCTCAACCGTCCTCACGAAATTGAGTAACATAGCTCATATCATTACTCGCCTAGACGAGTATTCTTTCTTATGATGAAGCTGTAAAAAACTTGAATACCTACTTGAATACGTACTCCTACCTAACAACCTACCATACTCTACCTACTCACTCAAAAAATTGATCTGTCCTGTGATAAGTGGTGTTTCCTGCGAAAAAGCGAAAGTCTGATATGACCTTAAAGGGTCAAGGACGTCCTTGGGACAAAAAGTCGACCAATAAGAAAAAAGCGAAATAAATCGTTTTCCAAACTAAAAATAGAAAAACATACTTCCACGTTTTATTGACGTATTTATATTTCTTAAATAAAAAGACCTTGTAAAAAAATGTTTTATCATAAATAAAATATAAACAAAATGAAACTTAAATAATAGAAAAAAGATGAGGGTGAGAAATCAGAATCAACACCGAATGAACATTATTTTATTAATCACTTATTTTATTCCTGACTTTCTAGTGTTTCATTTCAGATTGATAGTTTTGTGTTAAGGGAAGAACATATTTACATTTCTAAATATGCAATATAGGCATATCTTATCGTGGGGTGCGGATTAGTCAACAACAGGTGCCGTACCCCAAAAATACGCTGAATAAATCAGCAACAGTAAATCGCAATGTATTTGCTACAAAGGCATATGAGATATTAGATTCTACTCCTACTGGGTAATTGGATACCTAACGGTTTGGTTTTTCTGGGGTTTTACGTCGTTCTTAACTATTCTGAGAGGTTATCAAATCCTTTGAGTATTGAGGCCATCAAAAACTAAAATCAAAGAATTACGTGTTTTTGCCCCTATTCATAAATTCTGGGACACCCTGTAGGTATGGAAAAAAAACGGTTTCCAACATACTAGCTTGTATAGTTTTACTACACATTGAGGTAACCATAAAGAAATCCCTTCATCCTGGTACACACTATTGTGTCAGCAGACCTATCTTCTAAATTGGTCTCACAAACTTATTTTTCGACAGATCGTATGCGCAGACTGTATGGCCAGCCACTCACTCATATTTGCTACAAAGGCATATGAGATTATTTAGATTCTACTCCTACTGGGTAATTGGATACCTAACGGTTTGGTTTTTCTGGGGTTTTACGTCGTTCTTAACTGTTCTGAGAGGTTAACCCTCCATTTGCTCTGATGGACTGGCAATAATTTACCAACTGAACCAATGGACTGAACTTCTTAAGTAAAGACTTAAAATTGGGCACAAATATTGTGTGACTGGCTAATAAATTGAAAAGTTCATTAACGACTTTCAAGTTAAACTTCCATTTCATTGGGCTTTAAGCCTGTTAGTTGCTAAAATAACGTCACACTTACGTGGTCTATCCCCCACCAATATTTCCATATGGAAATTTTCAACAATGAAGACGGAAGCAAAACCACGAACCCTACGTTACAACTAACCCTACTGATAACGGTCTCAAAGAACTCGGGCCGGAGGCCACAAAGTGATTTTAGAACTTCCATTTCATTGGGCTTTAAGCCTGTTAGTTGCTAAAGTAACGTCACACTTACGTGGTCTATCCCCCACCAATATTTCCAAATGGAAATGGAAGCAAAACCACGAACCCTACGTTACAACTAACCCTACTGATAACGGTCTCAAAGAACTCGGGCCGGAGGCCACAAAGTGATTTTAAATGCCAGACATTTCATGAGAAATGTCCTTTATACAACAATGTTAATATCCTAAATGGATTGATGTTATTCCTAAATTATTAGAAAAAAATAAACCTTAAAATAATCTTAGTGATGTATTTATTCTTCGAGGCTCGTCATTTTGAGACAAGAGCATTTTCCGTTTCGGGTACATCGTACATCACTTAAAAATAAGTAATATCTAACTACAGATCAGTCTCGTATGGTAACAAAACAAAACTTGTTAGGTTACAATTTCGTTCGAAATATTCATTTGAGGAGAAACAAAAGTAAAAAAATAAAAATAAAACAACACAAACATAAATAAACTCACAGCCCTCAAAATCAGGGGGGTGTTAATAGCTACTTGCATTCCAATTAGTACCTACATGTCTGAGGCACTTTAAGGGCGTAGCAATTCAGATAAGTAGGGAAGAAAGAAGTCAACTAAAAATCGTAGAATTGGACAAGGAACCTAAAATATTCCTCTTCAAGTCTTCAACCCCCGAAATTCTTATTCTATGGCACAGATATTACGCTAAGTGGCGAAAAGACACCCTTGGAGTCAATCTAGGTAATTTGATAAATTTGTACAGAAATCACCTTGGCGAGAAATGAAGTGAATAAATAGTAGGGAAGAAAGAAGTCAACTAAAAATCGTAGAATTGGACAACCTAAAATATTCCTCTTCAAGTCTTCAACCCCCGAAATTCTTATTCTATGGCACAGATATTACGCAAAGTGGCGAAAAGACACCCTTGGAGTCAATCTAGGTAATTTGATAAATTTGTACAGAAATCACCTTGGCGAGAAATGAAGTGAATAAACCTGACAGTAGTCGAGTTTTTTCTCAAGACAAAAAAAGTTGCATTTAGAGACTACTCAAGTCCCCCAGATCGAAGTAAGTCTTCTATCTTGGACAAAATATTAGTTTTCTGTCAAACCAAGGCACACAATTTCTAACTGTATCAGTTAATAGCTCATCTGCAAACAGAGTATTTAGGAGTTCTAAAATAGGAAATTATTTGAAAAAAAGTTTGATTTGAGAAAAAAAAAAAAAAAAAAAAAAAAAAAAAAGGGGAAAATAAAAAAGGGGAATTAACAACATTAAGGAATATTGAATCACACATGTTGGTATATTTAAGAGGATCGAAGATCCATGCTCATTCATTTTCACATTTCGACACGGATCGTCTCTGAATCCATAACACCTAAAAGCTAAATTTGGTAGGAAATACTTTTATTGGTCGTAGGTGGTGCAAGAGGAGGGAGGATAATTATGTCAAAATTCTAAATCCTGATCCTGAGATATTTTGTATCTATTGTTTGGATCGCCGAAAAGGCGTGCCATAAGAAGGGATACACAGAGTGCAGACGTGGCGGTGAGGGGCGTAATGTTCCGCTCTCTGACCAACATTTAGTTTCAGTTTATTGTGTTGTTAGTCCGGGAGAGAAATGTTCCGCTCTCAACCAACATTTTGAGTTTCGTTTATGTTTTTAGTTTGATAACTATGCAGCTAATAGGGAGCGCGCAGAGCGACCGTATTTTTTATTATTTTCTACAAGTTCGGCCATGCCTTTTCTACAAGTTTGGCCATGCCTTAGGATGAACGCTAGTAAGAAAGAAAATATTTGAATGAAAAACGCTGCCTCTATTACACACTGAGGTGAGAGTGGAAAGTTAGGCTGATCGGATCAGGTAATTTTTACCTAGGAATCAAATCCTTTGAGTATTGAGGCCATCAAAAACTAAAATCAAAGAATTACGTGTTTTTGCCCCTATTCATAAATTCTGGGACACCCTGTAGGTATGGAAAAAAAACGGTTTCCAACATACTAGCTTGTATAGTTTTACTACACATTGAGGTAACCATAAAGAAATCCCTTCATCCTGGTACACACTATTGTGTCAGCAGACCTATCTTCTAAATTGGTCTCACAAACTTATTTTTCGACAGATCGTATGCGCAGACTGTATGGCCAGCCACTCACTATCCGGTAGACCTGACAGGTACACCTGATGAGCACACACACTATCAGGTAGGCCTTACAGGTACGGCTCAAAAGATCCGCCTCTCAGGTCTACCTGATACCTGATGAGCAGACACACTTTCGGGTAGACCTCATCAGGTGTACTTGTCAGGTCTACCTGATAGTGAGTGACCGGCCCATGTCTCAAATTTGCCGAACACACGTACAATCTGTCGAAAGACAAAGTTGTGAGAACAAGGTGGTAAATAGGCCTACAGACAAAACATAGTGTGTATATCCAGTTTCCGCCCTACCACTTTCACTCTCTTTAGCCCTCTCACTATATCAAATTTCAGCCCCACTACTTCCACTCTCACCCCAAAGACGAAGGTTAGTTTCGCTCTCACAAAACAAACATGTGTTTTTTCGGCACGCTAGTTTTCTGCCGGGTCACAATATAGTCTAGCACACTGGTGACTAGGGCGTGCAAATCGTCATTCACCGGTTTGGTGATCTCCGAGTAGTTCAGTTCGATGTAGACCATCTCGGGGGGTTTCTGTTGGGACAGCGGGGACTTGGAGCACATGATGAGAAAGTCGCGGGAGTAGGTACGCGTCAGCTTTTTGGTCAGCAGACTCGAAGAGCGAGCGGGGTCCACGGAAGCGTCTGAAATTGAATGGTTTATTTTACTGTAAGAATTGAACACAATATGACTTACATCATTACTACTACTACTACTACTACTACTACTACTACTACTACTACTACTACTACTACTACTACTACTACTACTACTACTACTACTACTAAAGACTGCGGGAGATAAATGTTTCGCTCTCGACGCGTTCCGCATTTTTAGTTTCGTTTATGTTTTTAGTCTGATAACTATGCAGCTAATAGAGAGCGCGCAGCGCGACCGTATTTTTTATTATTTTCTACAAGTTCGGCCATGCCTTTTCTACAAGTTTGGCCATGCCTTAGGATGAACGCTAGTAAGAAAGAAAATATTTGAATGAAAAACGCTGCCTCTATTACACACTGAGGTGAGAGTGGAAAGTTAGGCTGATCAGTGATTTTAAGCTCCGTTTAAGTTTCACTCTCGGATTAATAAATCTGATTGAATGAACCTATCAGATTCCTTAAACAGAGATTAAAATTTAAACGGAGTTTAAATTCACTTTGTGGCCCCGGCCTCCATCTCTTGCAAATAGATTCTACTTTGAAAAAAAAAAAAGTTATGTTTGGAAGGATATCTAAAAAAAAAACTACTTCACCGGACAGCCGATCCTATTGGTGGCCAAGACCATCGGTTTGAGGCCAAATTTTCAAATCGATTTGCCGAAAAGAACTTGAAATTATTTACCATCCAAGGGGCATCGGGCATTAGTGGAATACCCCAGCTATGTCCGGTCTTGTAGTCCCTGTCAATTCTAACCACACTGCCCAGTCTCAAGAGAACAGTTTCGAGCTGGAGGTGTTGGGAGAGCTGATTTCGTTATCGTCTGAGAAATCGTCAGTGCCGGAGTAACTGGCTAGACGGCGGGGTTTATGCTTGTCCAGTTCACACTGCGTGAGATACTCCACTGCGTCGAAATATTTGCCGTCGTCCTGGAAACATAAGCGATATTAGAAGGACGTTTCATAAAAAATAATAATAGTAATAAAAATAAATAAAAGGTTTGATAGAGGGAACTGTAACTGCTAAGGTCTTAACGTCCCGAAATCGAAGAGAGAAGGAAGACAGGACAGGAGAAAGCCAGCCGTTCCGAGAACGAACCTCGTCTATTTAGAACAAAGTACGCCCTGGGAGGGAATCGAACCGGCGGCCGAACGCTAAAAGGCAGGCGGGCTACCCTCCAAGCTAACTAGGCTGGCTACTAAACATTAAGGTGTGTCCAAACTTAGTCAACCGGCCGTCGATCGACGAGGTGAATCTATGTTGTCGAGGCAGTGTGGACGATTCAGTCGACATCGATCGATGGCCGGTCGACTATGTGTAGACACACCTTTAGATCTCACTGACGAGATAGGCAAAATGATCATTATTGTTTTAAACAAAACGCCAAATGTACCTATGGGTACATAAAATCACGCAAGGGTTAGTAAAGGAAAAACTCAGGCAAGTTAGAAGTCAAACGAAACTGTCGTTTTATTTTTAGGGGGTAAACAGACAAATTTTTAAAAAACACAGAACAAATTTCAAACTTTACTATAAAAACAAAATAATAAAATAACAAACTCAAGGAAAAAAAAGAGAAACTATAGCTCCGATTAAAAAATAAATAAAATAATAAAACATATTAATACTTAATGTCTAGGTCGTACCTGGTCATCGTTTTTTAGGGCTCAAGACAAAATAAGTCTCAAAATGAGAACTAGATCTTTCAAAAAGCGATGACCCTTTAGCATTGCTTAGAATGGAGAATGTCATATTGTTTGATTAAAGGGAGTCATCAATTAGCCAAAAACGTACCTAGGTACAAAACATGGTAAAAAAAATTAGAAAAAATCCTGTCTATTTTGATTTTCACAAGAGACTTCTGAGAAGTTACTGAAAAAAGTTATCAATCATGCAAGTAAAATAATAATAATAATAATAATAATAATAATAATATAAAAAAAATTCAAATACCAAGATAGATAGTAAGGAACTAACTGAGCCTAGTTAGTTTGGAAGGTGGTGAGTCTGCTAGGTCGTGGGTTCTCTTCTCACCCGGGGTGGATTCTTTCGTAAACAAATAAGGTCCATTCTGTGTGGAAAAAAACTACCCGCGGCTGTTCAACAACATAACCTCATCTGGACTTTCAACATAGAACCGAGTAGGTATCTCTAATTCATACAACATAAGTACCTCTACATATTACAACTCACCACTTTTACTTCTGGAAAGTCGGGTCTTCGTGTCTGGCGGGGCCTCATCTAGTGTCAACATGACAGGGCCGGGCGCGGGTACCCCGCTTCCCCCTACTGGGATAGAGGAGTCCAGGAGAGCCCCACCTACAAGGCCAGGGGCGGGGTCGGCGAGATAACTGTGGGGAGAATAGGAGGGGAGGGCGAGAGGGGAAATGGGGGGGAAGCTGCCTGCAATGGGAGGAGACGAGTAGCTCAGCTGATCTTCATCCAGGCTGAAAGGAAAGAAGAGATGTTTTTTAGTACCCTTTAAAACTTTTAAGTTTAAACAAGTATGTAGCTGGGTTATAAAACTTTCTTTACATTTGTCACTTGAAAAATAATAATAATAATAAACTTGGTATACTTGAAGGTATTGAGTAATAGGATATTTCCTATTCAAATAGGGTCGGCGTAGAGAGTATAAATATCAATTGTTCCAAAATTTGAACACCACTTTTGGTGGTTTGGCTGAGCATATTTTGAGGGGGAAAATAATACACGATGTCTCTAAAGGTGTGCCCAAACATAGTGGACCGGTCATCGATTCACATCGATCGACTATGTGTTTAAAGACTCCTTACTTAAAAAATACTAGAAATTTGTTTTGTTTTTTTTTTTTTTTAGAAATAATACTATTTCTTCGAGAAATAATTAATTTGGGCAAAATTGACTGACTTACTCTAGGGGCGGAGACATAAGGGAGTGAGAGGAAGGCAGAGGCGCTCCCACCAGATGTTTATTGGACACTACCAGCACCACCACGTTATTCACCAGAGAATAGTCGTTGCCCACAATGCTCACGTGACGTCCATGCCCGAACGAGAGAGTGTGACGGAACTGAGCGAAGTCCAGAGACTCGTCCGGCTGCAGGAGTTTCAGACCTGAGGACAGAGTCCAAAGTGAAACAACCCATTTATTTATTATTATTATTTTACAAAATACTCTTTATTTTGGATAGGGAAAGTATACTTTCATTCATTCCAAAAGACAAAATAATAAGTATTTAAAGAGATATCAACTAAGAACAGGAAAAGAGAGAGAAAAAAAGACTGTTAACTGATATAATTAATACAATAGATTCAATAGAGTTTGTCTGGCTGGGGGACGTTAAAGAAGGAGTAGACCAGTTTATTCTGGCTGCGGGACTTTAAACAGGGAGTGTACCAGCCTGAAAAAGAGAGAGAAAAAAAAGACTGTTAACTGATATAATTAATACAATAGATTCAAGAGTTTGTCTGGCTGGGGGACGTTAAAGAAGGAGTAGACCAGTTTATTCTGGCTGCGGGACTTTAAACAGGGAGTGTACCAGCCTGAAATCCCCTTGCTAAAGATATAGCAAAGATTGAGTTCGAAGGGCATCCGCTCGTAAAATCTGTAGCCAAAACCAAATGTCAGCCCAAAGCAATCACCCTGGTTAGGGCAGATTGAGAGGCCGAAAAACGCCGACCTCGTCAGTACACGGGGAAAGGCGAAGGAAAAGGATAAGAAGATCGTGAATTTACCTGAATCGTCACTCTGACTTGAGTTGCAGCTAGAATTAGAATCCAGGAGACTACTATCTTGCAGTCCCAATTCTCGTACGGGGGACATATTCTTGCGGATGGTTTCATCAATAAGCTGAGTTGCATGTCTGAAACCAAAACATTTAAACAAAATTTCTCATTTCATGGACTATTTTTCATAAATACCTAAATAATCTTGATCCTTCCTAAAGAAATTTAGAACCGGTTCCGAGGTAAATAAAAAAAAAAAAAAATGAATCACAGATAAAAATAATAATAACTTAAAAAGAAAGTTGGAGGACAGACTTACACAATATTGTCAGGATTTGGTCCCGTGATTTGTACGTTTCTCTCTCTTGCTCCTGGGTGAACTGTGAAAAAGGAAATGAGAATAAATTGCCGTCCGTTCTCCATTTAACGTAAAATCCTATAAAAAGGTCCGAATATTCTCAGTAGTCAGATAAAGTGTATGTAAAGATTGTAAAGGTTAAATGGAGTTGTAATAAATCCCCACCAACGCAACGGTTTTGTTGTCATGAACCGGGTGTTTCGAGCTGTATGCAATGCAAAGCTCTCTATCACAAAGTGTTGCCAAGTGTATAGAGAACCTCTCAGAATCAACAAAAATCAAAAAAAGTCTAACAGATCGCAGCAGTGGTACCGAGAAGTTCATGTATCATATGTGATACGGTATGAACTTAAGGGTTAACACCTCATCAGAGGAGCTTATTCTAATCCGGAAATAAAGAGAAACTTACCTATCTTTGGTATTTGAGTCGTTAATCCAGAAAGTTTTATATAATTTCGGACCAAAGTACCATTTCTCTCCTCAGGAAAAGCAAAACAACTACTCAAAAAATTCAAAAATTTTCCTCGATTTTCATTTGGCAAAAAGAGAGAGAAAAAAATTTTCTCATCCGAAAATCGAGTCGATTTTTTTTTATATGATCAAAAATCAATTTTTTGAGTTTTGCAACTTGCAACATGTTGCCATACAGCCATACGGACGCGCGACGCGAAGGTTATCGCTTATCGCGATGATCGCTGATAACTGATGATAACTCATTTTATCAATATTTGCATCTTTTTTGGGCTGACCGATAAGAAAATAATGTATTTTTTTAATATTGTAATAACTTGTTTTTTATTTGAGTCAGAAGGTAAGTTAAATATACAGGATTTTCATTACGTACATTTTGCAGAGGGTTTTTTGCGAAACGTACGTGTGAACGAATCTTGTTGCACCATGTGATGTAAACAAAAAGTTACCGCGAAATTTTAAATTTTGAGTTATCTGAAAATTTGAAAAAGGAAGGAAAAGTACTAGAGTACTACTGTGCCTTTTACTCTAGCAGTTAGCAGTACTTGGAGCTTGGAGTTTAAGCAGTTAGGTATTTAATTCTGAAGTTTCCCGTTTAGAGAAACCACCATAAATATCAAATTTTGATTCTGACTTGTCATACCCCTTCAGATAAATTGGTAAGTTGTGAATTCACAAAATTGGTAGGTAAGCTAGGAGTTTTTGAGTTATCTGAAAATTTGAAAAAGGAAGGAAAAGTACCTACTAGAGTACGAGTACTACTGTGCCTTTTACTCTAGCAGTTAGCAGTACTTGGAGCTTGGAGTTTAAGCAGTTAGGTATTTCATTCTGAAGTTTCCCGTTTAGAGAAACCACCATCAATATCAAATTTTGATTCTGACTTGTCATACCCCTTCAGATAAATTGGTAAGTTGTGAATTCACAAAATTGGTAGGTAAGCTAGGAGTGGTTGTACAAAAAAAAAAAAGTCCCTGATAGATCACTGAAGTCAAGCACTGTTGTGTGTAGTTGGTATTCAGGTGGGTGACCATCACTGTCTGGGTCCCTGATAGATCACTGAAGTCAAGCACTGTTGTGTGTAGTTGGTATTCAGGTGGGTGACCATCACTGTCTGGGTCCCTGATAGATCACTGAAGTCAAGCACTGTTGTGTGTAGTTGGTATTCAGGTGGGTGACCATCACTGTTTGGGCAGTTGTGTGCTGCTGGCTATTCTCTGCCCCACTGAGGTTGGGTACCAAGTCACTGAATCAAGGAAAAACACCTGTTGCTAATAACCTGTTGTATCATTGTCAGTTTTGTTGCCGGTAACTATGCAGAAGCCATGACAGTGGAAAAGAAAGTTCCTTTTTGTATTTAATCTAACCCTATAATAAAACTAATCACTGCTCTACTTACTTGTGAAAACTCCTTCCACTGATGTGACTTCTGCACAAGTACCTTGTTGCCTATATATTTGTTCCATGTTCTTGGCCTTTGAGTTTATTTAATTTTTCTCTTTTTAGTAATGGGAGGTACTCCAGAATGTGCTGTACATTGGATACGGAAGGGCATGAGACTGCATGACAATCCTGCTCTTCTCTCTGCCATCAACTATAAAAATGTAAGCCATTCCTCATTAGCATAGTGTCAAGACACTCAACTGGTATTCTAGAGGGCATGGGTTCCATTTGCTTCTTCTTTTTGTCCTCTTTAACTCTAGAATACCAGATTTTTATGTTTTAGTATCCTAAAAAAAATAAAAAATAAACACTCAACTTGTCTGAGATTTAATTTTCACCATATTTCAGCCCTTTCTACATCATGAAACCACATTAATTTATTTTGGTGTTTTTGTTTTTCCAGGAAAAAGGACAAAACATCCTCTTGAAGCCACTCTACATTTTAGATCCCCATTTTAGAAAGTTCATGAGAGTAGGACCAAACAGGTGGAGGTTCTTACAGCAATCATTGGCTGACTTAGATCAAAAGTTCAGAGCACTGGGGTCAAGGTAAGAATGGTTTGATAGAGATGGATCTGTATATTACTAAGTTATTTATAGATCTCTATATTACTATCAAGATTGGACAAGTAATTCCATTATTTTAGGAGATGGATGCATTACTAATGAAACTATATCAGGTAGTTCCCAGAAGAAATTAAATAGAGAAATGACAGTCTTGACATGTATCTGGTAGGGTGACTGTCTAGGCATGTGATATGCCTTTGTTTTTAATCAGTGGGATTAGATAGACTCATAAGAATTAAAGAAAATTTGGTTTAAATAATGTAAAAAAAAATAGAAAAACATCATAATGTGCCTACATAAATATCTCTAAATACAATATTATCATTTTTCAGACTCTATGTGGTACAAGGCAAACCAGAAGAAGTTTTCCCTGACATTTTCAAAACATGGAATATCAAACTGTTAACTTGGGAATATGATATTGAACCCTATGCCAAGAAGAGAGATGGTTTAGTAGAGGATATGGCTAAAGAATACAAAGTTAAAGTAGAACAACATGTTTCACATACCTTGTACAACACTAATTTGTAAGTAGAAGCAAAATTTTACTCTCGATTAACTTCATATATATAATATATATTTATTTTATTATTATTATTATTATTATTATTATTATTATTATTATTATTATTATTGCGTAATCACTTTATTAAGGTACATAATATTACATATGAAGAGGGAACTGTAACTGCCAAGGTATTATCGTCCGAAAGCGAAGAAGGAAGACAAGATAGTCTTCTTCTCCTTCACTATTTTAAATTCTCGGCACTTTAAGGGATAGAGGGAACTGTAAGAACGGAGGAAAAGAGACAGGATAGAAAGACAGCCGTTCCGAATATCATCTTTTAAGGATAAAGTTTGTTTAGGCGGGAATCGAAGAGGGAACTGTAACTGCTAAGGTATTATCGTCCGAAAGCGAAGAAGGAAGACAAGATAGTCTTCTTCTCCTTCACTATTTTAAAATCTCGGCACTTTAAGGGATAGAGGGAACTTAAGAACGGAGGAAAAGAGACAGGATAGAAAGACAGCCGTTCCGAATATCATCTTTTAAGGATAAAGTTTGTTTAGGCGGGAATCGAACCTGCGACCTAGCCTTTACAAGGTAGGTGCGCAGGTTGGCGCCTTACCTTCCTAGCCCTGGCTGAGACAATTTCTGTTTGCAATATCTTGGTTGATCATAGAACATATTTTGCCATTTTAGTTCCAATTTATTTGTCCCGTTTAGATATCAATTACTTAATTTGTTTTGATTTCACCCACATTCTAGCATCAGCAGGTGAAAAGGGCAGTGATAGCAGTACATCATCATCACCAACAGGCAAGTCTGACTCCAAATCCAAAAGAAAATCTAGTACTCAGACAACATTGAGTTTTACCAAAAAGAAAAAGTCGTAACCTTTTCACGTTCAATACAAGAGGCTTCTCGCATACTGAAAGCGTAGTCGCGCGACTAGGTAACCTCCAGTGTAAGAGGTCAGTATAGTGCACGCAAGTCTGACTCCAAATCCAAAAGAAAATCTAGTACTCAGACAACATTGAATTTTACCAAGAAGAAAAAGTCGTAATCTTTTCACGTTCAATACAAGAGGCTTCTCGCATACTGAAAGCGTAGTCGCGCGACTAGGTAACCTCCAGTGTAAGAGGTCAGTATAGTTGTGTTTTCCTTTCGGAAACAATTCCAAGGGCCCGCCATCTTGGATTTCCTATGGTTTAGTACAGGCGCTATCACGCCTAAAGAGGGAAAACGAGCTTTTCAGAGAGGAAATTCCGAAAGAGGGCGCGCCATCTTGGATTTCCTATGGTTTAGTACAGGCGCTATCACGCCTAAAGAGGGAAAACGAGCTTTTCAGAGAGGAAATTCCGAAAGAAAAATACGACTTTTATTGGCTTGGATTTTAAGGCGGGGTCGCGCGGTTACGCTTCTAATATGCGAGAGGCCTGAATGATAGACTGATTCATTTGTCCTGAACTGACATGTCCTATTGTTTTGTTGCCATTGGATATTTATTAGTACCTGATTGTTAAAAATACTCGAATTACTTTTTTGTTCCGTCCACTATTTCCAAATTTTTATCAATGCACAAAACTACACTCAGCACTTGCTCCTAGAGGTAGTCTATGCACCTTTTTAACCTATATTCGTTCGATAGCAAAATCTAGCATGGAAGGGCCCACCTATGGAAAGATTCAAATAATAAATCTCCAGCCTTTATTATTTGGTAACAACCAGCTACAAAGGTGTGTGTTAAATCTCTGATCGTAAGAAGGCATAAAATAATAAACTCCAAACTTTTTGCAATTTATTCAACTGTCATTGATATTTTTAAATATCTCAATTTTTATTGAGAAATACTGTTTATTCTCTAAGTACATTTTTTACTTAAATAAATTAATAACTCTGTCACACTCTCTCTTTTTCTTGTCTCGAAAAACTGTCTAAAATGCTCCATAAATAGATGCACTGATCTTTATATTTTTATAAACGTTAAGTTCTTATTTCTTCTGTCTTTAAGCAAACTAAGATGTGTTTGCTTGCTATCTTACGAAAAATGTGAGTAAAGGAAACTGTAAAAAAGGACAAAGTTCCGAAAGAGTGCAAACGAGCTACTGTTTGTAGTGTTAAAGCGTCCGGCGTCCTAATGGGAAAAAAAAGTTTCAGGAAAAAAGAATACCTACAAATGTATGTGTAATGGAAGGAAAATCATGTTAATGAATACTTGGATTAGGCAATTTCTGGCAGGATTGTGCAATGTTGCCAACAGTTGCGAGGACAGTTCAAGTGCTTGAAGATGAAGCGGTGTTGTTAGAAGGTGCGGTGTTGTCAGAAGATGCGTCGTTTTCTTTGGACTCCTCTTCAGTCGTAATGGGTTTGTTACTTTCTGGTCGCATGGCGGGGAACAAAAGAACCTCCTGAAAATGTAAAAAAAAAATGATAAATTCATATGAAAAAATTGAAAAATACAAGACCTTTTTTTTCTGTGAGTAAAAGAGACGAGGCTGGATGAGGTTACTGTGAATAGGTGGATATCTCTTCGCCGAATGGAGGGTAAAACCCTCTCGTTACAAAAACCTTGCATACAGAGTTTTTTTTTTTCTTTTCTTTTTTTTAAGAGGTTTGATAGAGGGAACTGTAACGGCTGAGCTCTTATCGTCCCGAAATTTAAGAGAGAGGGAAGATAGGATAGGAGAAAGCATGCCGTTCAGAGAACCAACCTCATCTGTTTGGAATAGAATCCGCCCCAGACGGGAACCAAACCCGCAAAATAGCGCTTACAGGGCAGATACAATATACACCTTAATATCAAAAATCAAGGGGCTACGTGCCTTAATACCAAGGAGCAAAGTATCTTAATACCAAAGACCAAGGGGCAAAGTACCTTAATACCAAAGACCAAGGTGTTATATATGAAAAGACATGGAGTATTGTGAAAGATCAATAATTTTATTGTAAGAACTTTTACATTTCAAAACTGAGAAGAAACGAATGGCTATTTCAGATGGCTATTTCAGTTCCCAATGTCAACCGGCCACTACATCCCTCCCCTTCTTCATATCCATTCTCCATATCTCTGGGGAGGTCTTGTTTCTCTGGTGGATCTTCTCAAAACTGGAGGAGAAACATTCGGACTTGGAGGAGTTTCAACAGCAACTTCAATCTCCTCTGGTTCTGACTGAACATCCACTTGAGAGTCTGAAGTAGGAGGTGGTAAATCGTCCGGTGATTGAGTAGGGTGAGGAACAGCACGGAAGAATGTCGAATTTCGGGTTATTGTTTCGTCTTCATTTTGTGCTGTCACTTGATTTCCTTTTATATCAATGATTTCCAATGGTTTTGAATTAAAGTATTTACAGTCAGGTTTTTTCTTCATCAACACTTGATCACCAGCACACAAATCCAACGGTTTAGCTCTTCTTTTGCCATCAACATAATCTTTCATTTTCTTCTTCTTTTCGTCATCATTCCTCTTCACCTCCTCATGTTGAGGAATTTCATGTTCATCATAGCCCGGTATCAGTGTTCTGGGAGAATAATTAAGTAACAGGTCAGCCGGAGAGAACTGCGTAGTGCAATGGGGGGTTGTGCGATACATAAAAAGAAATTCATTCAATTCATCTCTCCAATTTATTTCATCAACTTTACAGCTCTGAATGAAATTTTTCAAGCTTCGCACAAAACGTTCTACACAACCATTCGCTTGTGGCCAGTAAGGAGTAATACGACGATGTTTACATCCTATCATTGTCAGGTACTCAGTGACAGGGTCGTTCAATTCCGTATACGCGTTACACACTTCCTTCTTCATGACGAACAACTCAAACCTCTCCGTGAGGCCAGGGTGGTCTCGGTGCCACTTGGCCAGGGGCGACATCACCTGGGGGTGGTCACAGATGAACGTCGGATTGATGCAGGTCTCCTCGAGAAACTCGCCGACCAGCTGAAGAGGAAAAAACAAATGAATGAAAGGATTACTGATTCAAAATGGTTAGAACAGTAAGCAGATAGCTGTACCTAGGTAAGACTTGTGGTAGGTACATAGAGGTATACCTAGCACCTAGACACATTGACTTAAAAACAAGAAATATTATAAAAAGAGCATTGAACAAAACTTGTAAAATCAGGACTCAGTTACCTGTACTTAAATGAAAATACCCTACAAGCAATAGTTTTAATAAAATTCACAGCACACTAGTCTAAACACCACTAGAACTCACAAGAAAATATAAGTAATCTGAATGTGTTTCTAGTGATTTAAAAATAAACACTTCTAACTTATCACACTGATCAAAAAAGTCTCTTATCATTTCAAAGGAATCAATATTTAGGCCTCTCTATGTCTCCCCTACTTCCTCTTCCTCATTTTAAATCTCCCATTAATATTTTGATAATGTACCACCTTTTTTATTATTTAATATTATGGTCTTGAGAACTGACATTGCAAAGGACCATATGGTGAGAACTAGCTATTAGGCATTTACATATGTTCAATTAGGCTTTATCATTGACAGCTTAATAATGGATGGTGATAATTAAATCATATTGATTTTTTTTTTATCTTGGTAGGGGAAGGACAATTTAACAAGGGGGAATAGAAAGGAAAGAGGAAAAGGAGGGAGGGATAGTAGATTTTTTAACCTAAAAGAAATCATACTAAATATTACTTGTGTAGGAATTCCTGACTAATAAAATTCAACATAAACAACCCTAACAAACAAGCTTCATTTTTATATTTCCCAGTTTTCCACTGTGTCATCCATTTGAGACAGGTAAGAGACTAAATTTTTAACTCAAACAAATGAAAGGATTAGACGGATTAGAGGTTTGAGGTTCAGTAAAGACAAAAAGTAGTGGGTGCACTTAGCCTCATGAGGACAAGTGAGAAGCTACTATCGGGTAGCGACCAGTGTAAAAAGATTATTGTAATATGGAAATTGATTGCTAAGGAGGCACTTTTTTCAAGAGGTTTGGTAAAGGGAACTGTAACTGCTAAGGTCTCATCGTCCCGAAATCGATGAGAGAAGGAACACAGGATAGGAGAAAGCCAGCCGGCACTTTTAGTAATGCTGTGATATCAACAAAAGTTTTGAGATTTGATTTGATACTTACTGAATTGAAGAACTAACTCATTTGTGAAAGGCCCATGAAGGGACTATTTAAGTTTTTTTTTTGAGCTGTTTTGAAAAGATCAAAAACTGATAAAATATGAATTCAATAAATCCTAGTAACTAAGACCAAAGACAAATATGTGATTAACATTGAACTGCGTAATTGTCACAAATCAATACCACCGGAATGAAGGTTAATCACTTTTAGTAATGCTGTAATATCAACAAAGGTTTTGAGATTTGATTTGATACTTACTGAATTGAAGAACTAACTCATTTGTGAAAGGCCCATGAAGGGACTATTTAAGTTTTTTTTTTACCCACCTTGTCGAGTAGTCTGGCGGAGGTGCGGGGCGGGGGACACTCGACCTCATGCTTCACACACAGGTCCGACAGGAACTTGTTCGCTTCGGGCGTGTCGAACTCAGTGGGATTCGGTAGTTTGACGCCTAGAGCGGCCTCTAGCGCCGGGAACATGTGCAGACGGCGGAAGGGGGGCGTGAAATCGATTTCGACGGGAGACCCGGACTCTGGCCCGTCGGGATGATAGGTGACCTTGTATGAACCGTGAGTACTCTTCACCATGCCTGAGGAAAAAGTTCAAATTAAAAATCAAATTGATCCCAAGGGCAAGGAAAATCGAGACCCTTAACAAATGGAGTGTGCCTGAAGGCACGTGATGTGTTACAAATGGAAAAAAAAATATTATGTCCTGGAATACCAGAATACCACACCAACTTTTAAACCAATGCGATGCCCGGCCTATATATTTAATGAAGGGTATGTATTTGGGTAAAAAATAAAACAAGGTGGACCTTTTCAGCCGTACCTGTCAGGTCTATCTGATAGTGTGTGTGTGTGTGCTCATCAGGTATCAGGTAGACCTTTTCAGCCGTACCTATCAGGTCTACCTGATAGTGGCTGGCCTTACGCACGGTCTATTTCTATCTTCTTTCCTCCCTAGACTCATAGCTGTTTTGAAAAGATAGATACCTAATCAAAAACTGTTAAAATATGAATTCAATAAGTCCTAGTAACTAAGACCAAAGACAAATATGTGATTAACATTGAACTGCGTAATTGTCACATATCAATACCACCGGAATGAAGGTTAATTGCTTTTGCCCATTCTCTTCCATACACTGACCTTGGACATGCATAATGGACTACTTTGTCAACAACAATGCATTTCGAATTCAAGTAGGTCTTCTACAAGAATGTAAGTAAGCATAGGTTACTCAATCTCTGGATTGTATTATTTATGATGCTTCAAAATGGAAAATGTCTTCCTCTTCTTCATTCATATTTTTTCAATACTATTCTCAAATATATATATATCAATCTTTTATTAAACAAACTGCTCAACTATTGAGTTGCCAATTGACACAGTATACAAAAATGTTATATATTTCAAAGAATTAATTTGATGATGTGGTTAGTACACTACTTAAATAAGGAGAAAGAAGATTAAAACCTAGTACTAACTCATTTTTAACAATTTATGAGTAAAGATGACAATGAATAATGTGAAGAGTATCTTTCATAACTGTGAGGCAAAGCTTCTGTAAATGTTTCTTTTTCAGGTTGTGAGACTTGAAGAAGTTGACAAGGAAGAGAGAATTGTGAGACCTTGTTTGTTTGAAACCCATTGGTTAGAAAGGGGACAGGATTTATACCATTTGATGCCATTCCTTGCTGAGGCATTTCTGACCATTTGATGAATCCCATTTAAGTTCTTGAAGTAGGTAGGTACATATGTTATATTTACATAAAATTAGTAAGTAAATATGAGTATTAACTTACATTTGGGCTAACATCCTCCTCATTAACAGCAGGCTTTTCTTTGGTACTTTTGACATTTTCTGGTTGAGATTTAGATTTCTCTTTTTCTTTCTCAGCCTTTTCTTTAGCTTTCTGTTCTAATTTTAACCTTCTTTTCAGTTCACTGTAAAAAAGAAACAAAAAATCTTATATTATAAGATAAAAATGAAATAAAAGCTTGTGGAGACCCCAAAACAACATAGTCTACCTTGGTACCTCTTTTATTATTTAAAATAAGGTGCTCATAGAAACCATGATTGTATACACCACAACACATCATGGTAATTTGTCATCTATGAAGCATAAATAAATAAATATATTTAGATTTTCATAAAAACTTATGCTTGGAAAAAAAACTTCTGTCCCCAATTGACCAAATGAACAAGCATCAGCTATACGTAATATCCTTCCGTTACCCAAGAGCTCACCAAAACTCTCTTAAAAGAGGTAAAAGAACAGCTTGACAATTTCACATCTTGTTATCCAAACTGATGGATAAGGATAAATCAAAGACAGGCAAGATATTGTACCTATTTGGGCAAAATGAAAATTTTGGAAGGAAAAACAGCTGATTTACTCCATTTAGCCACCTACCTTGGGACTTTGTACTGACATGGGGTTGTTGAAATTTTGACAAAATGTTCAACTTTGTGGGCGAAAGCTGTGAGAATACATTTTCTTATCATCGTTACAGCAAACTAGTAATAATAAATGGAAATGGATTTGAATAATCAGTTCATTCTGTCACACATGCCTTCAAATTTACATCAGACATAACCTCAAAATTTGTTAGGTTTGTGGTAAATATAAACACCTTGAAAGTTTTTTTAAAAGGAATGCAATTAAGCTCATTTGTATAAACCTAATGCATTTTACTCACTTTTTAGAGATTTTCTTATCTTCAGTATCTCCCATATTGTTATCAGGAGTCTCAGGTGGCTCTCACTTAAATTAGGACGTAATTGTTTGTTATGAAACGCTATGGTGCGATCTGCGATGGCGTGGCAAATTATCAAGAAAAAATTACTTGTGAGAAGAATACCTGATGCAATTAAAGAATTGTTATATCAGCAAAATATGAACCTTATGTCAAACTATATTTTTTTATTTCAACTTCATTCGCTAAAGGAGGTTGTATTTATTCCAAAAGCATGATAATAAACCCTTTGTAACCTCCAGCTAGCCAAGCTGGTTAGGGTTTGGCTGATCTGATCCCTATTTATAGTCCCAAAGACACTGTCTCCTAAACGTCTAACCAAGATGTTTTAAAAGGGGCATCTTCTGGTAAAAAACCCCCCATTCAAAGCAGCCCTCAAACTGCTGGCCACACAATAAGAATAGGAGTGAAAAGTCCCTTTACTCTCGCAGTCTAAACAAGGTCTTCTGGCTGGTAATAAATCACATATAACACTTTTAAAAGAACAACAATATATTATGTAGCTCTTCTCACCTTGAGATATAGCTCGGGTGCAATCCTCATGTACAAGTCCATATTCAAATCGTTATGATGCGTCACGAATGTATGAAGTCAACACGTCAAATCTCATATTAACTGAAAAGTCAAATATATTTAGTACATTAGGGGTCACTTTTCATGAGAGAAATACAATTTTCATCGAAAGAAAAAAGAAAAACGATGATCACTACACACTGGACTGTGTCACTTATTTGATTCGGAAAAGTTTTCACTGTCGGATTTTGAAATTTCGCGCTGTTTACTTGGTAGAGTGCGCGAATCAAGAAAAGGTCGACTCACGAGTCGTACGAAGCAAAGGGGCCTATTCGCCTATTTCATGATTTTTTTTTTTTCTTTCGATTACGACATGAATCTACTTCAGTTTTTGATCTTCTCAACAATTTTTTTGCAATGCAAAAGCATTTATTAATTTATCTTCTTTTTTTTTTTTTCTTTTTCAATTACGCTAAATGGAGTCAGAAGCAAAATCATGGAGGACAGAGAAAAGCAAAAGCTGTGGTTGACAAATTACAATGCAAAAGCATTTATTAATTTATCTTCTTTTTTTTTTCTTTTTCAATTACGCTAAATGGAGTCAGAAGCAAAATCATGGAGGACAGAGAAAAGCAAAAGCTGTGGTTGACAAATTCTCATTCCATGAAGCACTTCACACTTCAGAAGCAAAGAAAACATCGTATCATTTATCAAATATTTGCTGCGGGAAAAAAACATCCTAGGATTCCTTGGTAAACATTGTATTTAATAGGCGAATAGTGCAATGGTTACGTCTGTGCAAATATTATAAGAATATAAGAGTTTACATTTACACTATGCTAGGTCAAATTATTGAACAAAGACACAGGAACACAGCATGCAAAATTAGTGGGATTAGAGTTTTGGTTACAATAATACAGATGGTGGTAGTCTGAAACTTCGAAGTCGGCTGGATAAACTATTATAAACCCCTGTGGAAAGTTAGAATTGTGTAGCTGTATGTTTTTTTGCTTGATAGTTTGAAACTAACAGAAATAGGTATGTATTCCTTCTTCTTTTATTTATTTATTTTTTTTTTTCAACTTCTACAGTTCCTAAACTATAAGTAAGACAAGTTAGCCAGTGTTCCTGGAAGATTATTGATGTTATAACATAAGTACAGGGTTAGATAAGAGAACGTTCACAAGTTAGGAAAGCAATGCTCATTCAACAGGGTTCACCTGTGAGCGCTTCATACACACAAGGTTTTACCTCTCTGGAATGAGATGATGGTTTCACTCAACTCTTCAATCATGTGAACGCGTCTTCCCTTGATTCCCATCACTTGAACCCAACACAAGAAATACAATGGTTTAGCTTCATTTTGATAACAAAGTTTCTTTGCTTGTATTTGCCCAATGAAGTAGAAAAGGTAAAAAGGACCTATTTAAATGTGCTCCATTAAAAGATTTAATGACACTGCCTTGATAGGTAAGTAGTATCATACCAGATTGTACAATCCTTTGGCATAGATCAAAATGCTAAAGTGAAATCTGACCTGATTTCACTAAGAAAAGTTCCAAGCCAAGAAGCACCTTGTCTCTTGAAAAAAAAAAAAAAAAAAATGCATAATAATTCAAAGTGGACGGACCTACAGTCTGAATCTAAAAGACTGTAAAGAACCTTATCACCTATTACACAAGGAAATAGAGAGAAAAAAAAATTATACCTTTTCCAGAGTCAGCATTTCGAATGACGACTTCATCTTTGCAGTAGTTCTTGCCAGGGATTTTGGTGGGCTTGGGATATTTGCCAGAGCTTTTGACAAGTTCACCAGGAGCTAAAACTGGGGGGACATTGGGAGGAGGAGTGACTGGTGACAGAAGAGAGTCCACACTGTGACTTGAAAATGAAGAAGTGAGTTCCATCTGAAATTAGAATTATGTGCAATAAGAAAGGATTTTGTGAAAATCTAAACCAATCCTGAGATATGATCAATTTTTGATCACAAAAATCTCCATAAGAAATTCACAGAGTGCAGAGACTGCGGGAGAGAAATGTTCTGCTCTTGACCAACATTTTGAGTTTCGTTTATGTTTTTAGTTTGACAACTATGCAGCTAATAGGGAGCGCGCAGCGTGACACCTCTACAAGTGTGGCCATGCCTCAGGATGAACTAGCGGGATTCCGGAGCAAAGTGACAGAATTCAGCTAGTTTCTTATATTACCAACTATAGGTACCTGCATACAGATATTGAGTTAAGAACTAGACGCAGCGTGACGCCTCTACAAGTTTGGCCATGCCTCAGGATGAACTAGCAGGATTCCGGAGCAAAGTGACAGAATTCAGCTAGTTTCTTATATTACCAACTATAGGTACCTGCATACAGATATTGAGTTAAGAACTAGAAAAAAATAAAAGGCAATAGGCAGGTAATCATTGGTGCCATACAGGCTCATACTTGCCTCACTAGCTTTAGACATGCTCTGAGAATAATAGTCAGTGTGCAAATTCTTCCATCCAGCACTCCGTAATTCAACCAGATGCAACAGTTTCAAACGAGAAGTTTCATCCAATTTCTCAGACACTGTTCCATTTCTAAGGGGCACAAAGGCATTGTCCACTTCTGTCTGATAGGAAGATTCAATCTGAGAGCCATAGAGTTTCATTTGTGTGTACAATAAATCAATATTGTTCGTCAAATTTATGTCGTATTGAGCGTTCGAAAGTTGTGTCGATACTTTGTCTAAAAGTGTCATCAACTCCAGCACTGAAAGCAAGAGGATGGTTTGTTAATTGAAATTCCAAACTTCATTTTATTAATTTACCTACCAAGAAATAAAAGTTGTTGGTGCAATAAAGGAAGTAGGTAGCTATGGAACTTGGTAAAACACACAGCATTTGTTTAGGGGGGAAATTGCTTAAGTGATAAGTTTATCATATTGGTTTCTTTTTTGGTTTTTTGGCTTAATGGTTTTCTGATTTAATCTTACCAGAGGAAGGACCAGTTGAGAGCCGATGTAGATTTGTGGAGGCATGAGTGTTTGGTTCCGTTGGACTAGAAATGCTTACTGGTCGTACTGACCTGGACCCAGCACTCAATCTGAGAGGTTTAGGCTTTTCTAAATTCCGTACAGATTTAGTGCTAATACCTGAAGAAGACATTTTGCTTGTGTGTTCTGAAACAAGAATTCAATTCAGAAATGGAAGAGACAAATAGGGAACACAAGACACTGGTGTACATTCCACCCCCACAGCCCCCTTCACCAATCAAATCATTTATAATCACTTTAATTGAATGGTTTTGTAATTACTTTCAACACAATCAGTCAGATACCTAATAGCTAGGTATCCTAATTTCTTGATCATAAGTACATTAATATAAGAAAACCAATAGTTAATGTGATATGGGAATGGGACCAAATATATTGGTTAGTACCTAGTACATAGGTTCCATAGGAGGTACCTCTGTTGTGACTTATTCAATCAGTGGGAGGTCAAAATTTTGAATCCAGCAAAATGTCAATGAATAATGATAAGCCTACTCACTCAATGCATCATCCAGAAACTCTCTTCTCTATTGGAATTTTGCAAAGAAAATATTCTTTGAGAACAAAAATAGTATTGAAAAGTATGACTCACCAGTCAACTATCTTTGCACATTTCAGAGCAGTTTTAGCCCTGTGGCACATACATGTACTCTCCTTCAGCGAGGTGTTAACCCTTAAGTGCATGATTTTTTCTTTTTTGCCGAAAAAAATATATGTGTTGCCTTAGAGAATTCTAAGATACCCATTCTTTTTAATTTATTTTTATCTTTTTTTTTAACCGAGATATACCGGTAAAACCTTAGTGTGTCATATGTGTTACACCATGCAGTAAGTTCCCTAAAGGAAAAACGCCAAAAGCGGTGGAAAACCGCCAAAAATCGGCCTAAATACCGCCAACCGCAGCACCTATGGTTTTGAGTTACATCCTTGTCACTTTTGTGGACTACATACCAAATTTCAAGTCTCTAGCTCTTATTGTTCCCGAGATAATAATAAATTACACCGAAAACCGCCAAAAAGCGGTCAAAATACCGCCAACCGCAGCACCTATCTTAACCAAAAGTTTTGTGTCGCATCCTTGTCACATTTGACAACTGCATACCAAATTTCAAGTCTCTAGCTCTTACCGTTCTCGAGATATTTTGTTTACAGACAGACAGACACACACACGGACCAATGAAAAGCACAAGTAGTGGGTGGCCTAACGTCACAATTTTGGCCAAAAGCTGCATTTATTCAGGAAAGCACCAAATTTGGTATGGACCTTCATTGGGAAAATATGAAACTTCTCTTACCGTTCTCGAGATATTTTGTTTACAGACAGACAGACACACACACGGACCAATGAAAAGCACAAGTTTTGTATCTCTGATGTCTGATTTGCATGACTCTCAGTGCATGGTGTATCATCTGTGATACACAAACAAATTGGCGTTTTGCTAAGTTGCTATAATAATTGAAGTAAATCTGTTTGCGTTGTCTTATTTATGAAAGAACAAGAAATAGGACCATATTTTTTGCGACAGTAAAAATATTTACGGAAATACATCAAAACTTACCTTGAAAATCACAAAATCTTCCTCTGAAGACACCTGCTGGTTTTCACGACAGAAATGGCAATATTTTTCTTAAATTCCAAACAAAGTGATAACTCTCTATCACAAAGTGTTGCCAAGTGTATAGAGAACCTCTCAGAATCAACAAAAATCAAAAAAAGTCTAACAGATCGCAGCAGTGGTACCGAGAAGTTCATGTATCATATGTGATACGGTATGAACTTAAGGGTTAACACCTCATCAGAGGAGCTTATTCTAATCCGGAAATAAAGAGAAACTTACCTATCTTTGGTATTTGAGTCGTTAATCCAGAAAGTTTTATATAATTTCGGACCAAAGTACCATTTCTCTCCTCAGGAAAAGCAAAACAACTACTCAAAAAATTCAAAAATTTTCCTCGATTTTCATTTGGCAAAAAGAGAGAGAAAAAAATTTTCTCATCCGAAAATCGAGTCGATTTTTTTTTATATGATCAAAAATCAATTTTTTGAGTTTTGCAACTTGCAACATGTTGCCATACAGCCATACGGACGCGCGACGCGAAGGTTATCGCTTATCGTGATGATCGCTGATAACTGATAACTCATTTTATCAATATTTGCATCTTTTTTGGGCTGACCGATAAGAAAATAATGTATTTTTTTAATATTGTAATAACTTGTTTTTTATTTGAGTCAGAAGGTAAGTTAAATATACAGGATTTTCATTACGTACATTTTGCAGAGGGTTTTTTGCGAAACGTACGTGTGAACGAATCTTGTTGCACCATGTGATGTAAACAAAAAGTTACCGCGAAATTTTAAATTATTATTATAATTACATAAACATATTTACATTTTTAGCTTGCGAGAATTGTTAGAGAATTCAGGGAGACTGATATCAAAATTCCGAATGAGCCTTTTTATTTATTGAAAGTCAGCTGATCAATATATCCATCCATGTCAATGTCAAATTTGTTATCACAAGTTAGTGTTGTGATTTCATTGTTACATTTATAAACTAGATCATATAGCTTCAGGTGGGAGTAATACCTAATGCATTCAGGTGAAAGTAATCGGTACCGTATTATCAAAATATTGTTCATATAGGTATGCTGCGGTCTGTTATCTCCATCCTTCGGTAGCTCAGTTGGTAGAGCGGTGGACTGTAGTTTGAACTGTGAATAGTAATCCATAGGTCGCTGGTTCAAATCCGGCTCGAAGGAACTTTTTTTCGTTTTGCCACACTACATTTTTTCACCCACTAATTCATCCAAGAATTTCACTTAAGAACCACTTTCGCATTACCTACTTCAAAACATGTTTTTTTTTTTTTTTTTTTTGATTTGTCTAGTAATTAGAAAACTTCCTATTGTGTTCACTATTATTTGACTTATTTACTCAGTACCAGAAGTTTGTCTCTTAAGATAAGATAACATAAGATAAAAAAAAAGGCCCCAAAAAAAGGCAGCCACTATGGAACATTTGCTTTTTTTATCTCATTTAATATGTTACAGGAAGATTTGGTAATCAAGCAGACAATTTTCTGGGTGCTCTAGCACTGGCCAAAGGCATAAATAGAACCCTGGTACTTCCCCCATGGGTTGAGTACAGATATGGTGAACCTAAATCTGTAAGTAAAACAATGTTATTCAATAACACTTTTATAAAAGCTTTACAAGTCCCATAGTGTCCCATAGAAAAGCTACCAGAAAACATTTTACATTTTTATATAGTGATAGATATCTAATCTGCAATATTATTTTGTTATCATTGTCTTAACTTTTTTAACTAAATTTTTTTCCATTTTATTTTCAGATTCAAGTTCCATTTGATACATACTTCCAAGTGGAACCCCTGCAAGAATATCATAGGGTAATGACCATGGAGAAATTCATGCAGGATATTGCACCACACATATGGCCTCCTCACAAGAGAATTGGTAGGGAGAGATAAGTTAATCTATATATAATATGTGATTATTATCTTTGTTTTATTTAGCTTTATGCTACTTAAAGGAAAGGTACCTATGTTTTTGTTTTGTCTGCAATCTTTTGAATATGAGAGTCTTACTTTTTGTTAAAAGCTTACAGTACACCTTTGAACAGTGGGGACATGTTTAAATCTTGTAAGATCTAGATTCTAGAAGGAGCTCTCTGTCAAATACTCATTTTCCCTCAATGTTAATATTGTAAAAAAAATCACTAAATTAATCAATATTCTCTCCCTCCATTAGCATTCTGTTACATGGCACGAGGCTCTACAAACGAGTCCAGTTGTAATGCGAAAGAAGGTAATCCCTTTGGTCCATTCTGGGATACGTATGGCATCGATTTTGTCGGCTCCGAATTCTATGGCCCCCTGCATTATGACGTACACCATTCGGACATTGCTGACCATTGGAAAATGCGCTATCCTTCTGATGATTGGCCAGGTAAATTGGTTATGAGTCCAAAGGCTTACACATTAAGGACCGCGGTACCGCTCCGCCTTGTCAAGTCAAAACAGTTTCGTTTAGGACATTCCTTTTCACTTATCAGATAAAAATACAGATTCACCTTTCTCAGCCAGTCGAGTCTGTCCGAGAACGAATCTTATCTATTGAGTATAAAATGCCCCCCAAGGCCTACTGATTTATTTAGTATAGGAAAATTTTCTGACTCACCTTTCTCTCTGAACGACAGGGTCGTTCAATTCCGTATACGCGTTACACACTTCCTTCTTCATGACGAACAACTCAAACCTCTCCGTGAGGCCAGGGTGGTCTCGGTGCCACTTGGCCAGGGGCGACATCACCTGGGGGTGGTCACAGATGAACGTCGGATTGATGCAGGTCTCCTCGAGAAACTCGCCGACCAGCTGAAGAGGAAAAAACAAATGAATGAAAGGATTAGACTGATTAGAGGTTTGAGGTTCAGTAAAGACAAAAAGAGTGGGTGCACTCAGCCTCATGAGGACAAGTGAGAAGCTACTATCGGGTAGCGACCAGTGTAAAAAGATTATTGTAATATGGAAATTGATTGCTAAGGAGGCACTTTTTTTAAGAGGTTTGACAGAGGGAACTGTAACTGCTAAGGTCTTATCGTCCCGAAATCGAAGAGAGAAGGAAGACAGGATAGGAGAAAGCCAGCCGGCACTTTTAGTAATGCTGTAATATCAACAAAGGTTTTGAGATTTGATTTGATACTTACTGAATTGAAGAACTAACTCATTTGTGAAAGGCCCATGAAGGGACTGTGTCAACAACAATGCATTTCGAATTCAAGTAGGTCTTCTACAAGAATGTAAGCATAGGTTACTCAATCTCTGGATTGTATTATTAATGATGGTTCAAAAGGGAAAATGTCTTCCTCTTCTTCATTCATATTTTTTCAATACTATTCTCAAATATATATATCAATCTTTTATTAGACAAACTGCTCACCTATTGAGTTGCCAATTGACACAGTATACAAAAATGTTATATATTTCAAAGAATTAATTTGATGATGTGGTTAGTACACTACTTAAATAAGGAGAAAGAAGATTAAAACCTAGTACTAACTCATTTTTAACAATTTATGAGTAAAGATGACAATGAATAATGTGAAGAGTATCTTTCATAACTGTGAGGCAAAGCTTCTGTAAATGTTTCTTTTTCAGGTTGTGAGACTTGAAGAAGTTGACAAGGAAGAGAGAATTGTGAGACCTTGTTTGTTTGAAACCCATTGGTTAGAAAGGGGACAGGATTTATACCATTTGATGCCATTCCTTGCTGAGGCATTTCTGACCATTTGATGAATCCCATTTAAGTTCTTGAAGTAGGTAGGTACATATGTTATATTTACATAAAATTAGTAAGTAAATATGAGTATTAACTTACATTTGGGCTAACATCCTCCTCATTAACAGCAGGCTTTTCTTTGGTACTTTTGACATTTTCTGGTTGAGATTTAGATTTCTCTTTTTCTTTCTCAGCCTTTTCTTTAGCTTTCTGTTCTAATTTTAACCTTCTTTTCAGTTCACTGTAAAAAAGAAACAAAAAATCTTATATTATAAGATAAAAATGAAATAAAAGCTTGTGGAGACCCCAAAACAACATAGTCTACCTTGGTACCTCTTTTATTATTTAAAATAAGGTGCTCATAGAAACCATGATTGTATACACCACAACACATCATGGTAATTTGTCATCTATGAAGCATAAATAAATAAATATATTTAGATTTTCATAAAAACTTATGCTTGGAAAAAAAACTTCTGTCCCCAATTGACCAAATGAACAAGCATCAGCTATACGTAATATCCTTCCGTTACCCAAGAGCTCACCAAAACTCTCTTAAAAGAGGTAAAAGAACAGCTTGACAATTTCACATCTTGTTATCCAAACTGATGGATAAATCAAAGACAGGCAAGATATTGTACCTATTTGGGCAAAATGAAAATTTTGGAAGGAAAAACAGCTGATTTACTCCATTTAGCTAAATCAGGACTCAATTACCTGTAAATGAAAATACCCTGCGGGCAATAGTTTTAATAAATTTCACAGCACACTAGTCTAAACACAACTAGAACTCACAAGAAAATATAATCTGAATGTGTTTCTAGTGATTTAAAAATAAACACTTTTTCTGACTCACCTTAACCCGGTTTAAATTTAACTCTTGGATTAAGCAATCTATCTTATTGGTTGATTTTTAAAATTTTCAAAATTTTTAGCCCAATCAGATTGCTTAAATCGAGATTAAAACTAAAACGGAGTTTAAATTCACTTTGTGGCCCCGGGGTCAAGATGGGTATTCTCAATTTCGAGACTGGTAAAGTTCTTTTTCCAAGAGGTTTGATAGAGGGAAATGTAACGAATTGGTCTCACTGACCCGAAATCGAAGAGAATTTAACTCTTGGATTAAGCAATCTATCTTATTGGTTGATTTTTAAAATTTTCAAAATTTTTGGCCCAATCAGATTGCCTAAATCGAGATTAAAACTAAAACGGAGTTTAAATTCACTTTGTGGCCCCGGGGTCAAGATGGGTATTGTCAATTTCGAGACTGGTAAAGTTCTTTTTCCAAGAGGTTTGATAGAGGGAAATGTAACGAATTGGTCTCACTGACCCGAAATCGAAGAGAGGACAGGAAAGCAAGTCGTTCCATGAACGAATCTCATCTGTTCAGGATAATATGCAGCCCGGGACCTACTAATGTTTTTAACATAGGAACCTTTTTTTTACAGATTCACCTTTCTCAGCCAGTCGAGTCGGTCCGAGAACGAATCTTATCTGTTGAGTATAAAATGCCCCCCAAGGCCTACTGATTTATTTAGTATAGGAAAATTTTCTGACTCACCTTTCTCTCTGAACGACAGGGTCGCAAGGGACAACGTACCTTAATGTTATTGGAGTCAGTCAGGAACATGGTGAGCCTATCAATACCCAGGCCCCATCCTGCAGTGGGGGGCAGACCATACTCCAGGGCCGTACAGAAGTTATCGTCCACTAGTTGGGCCTCATCGTCCCCAGCTGCCTTGTCTCGGGCCTGCTGCTCAAACCTAGGGGAAAGAAATGACATGGGTAAATCAATACTTCATTATTTTAAGGGCGGGGGCCACAAGTGAGTTTAAACCCGGTTTAAATTTAACTAATAGGAGAAAGCATGCCGTTCAGAGAACCAACCTCATCTGTTTGGAATAGAATCCGCCCCAGGCGGGAACCAAACCCGCAAACTAGCGCTTACAGGGCAGATACAATATACACCTTAATATCAAAAATCAAGGGGCTACGTGCCTTAATACCAAGGAGCAAAGTATCTTAATACCAAAGACCAAGGGGCAAAGTACCTTAATACCAAAGACCAAGGTGTTATATATGAAAAGACATGGAGTATTGTGAAAGATCAATAATTTTATTGTAAGAACTTTTACATTTCAAAACTGAGAAGAAACGAACGCTCCTCAATGTCTCGGTTATCGCAATGAGTATGGTGTGGCCACTGAAGAGCTTTGCTTCCCCTCTGTGGAGACTGTAGTGCGGCAGTTGAAACGAGTGGTGCGCGAACATGGCCAAATCAAGTACATCTTCGTCGCCACGGACAACAATAACCTGAACGAACCCCTGAAAGAGGCGTTCAAAAGGACTGAGGTAGGCAAAATTCGTCGTCTTCTTGTTGAAGGCAGTGGTTCCCAACATTTAAACCTGCCTCGGTGGTGTAGTGGTCAAGACACTCGTCTGGTAAACAGGAGGGTGTGGGTTCAATCCCAGCCGAGGTGTGGAATTTTATCCTCAAAATAATTTGAGAATTTGACCACAACAATAGTAGTAGCCTACTGCTAAAGTACAGGGACTCTTCAGTCCTTTGCGAGCAGTATAAATAAGCACTATTATTATTCACAGTCATATTATTATTCCAATTTCAGATCCGTATTGTGCCTTCAGATCAGAGTCCTCACGTAGATCTCGCCATATTATCGCAGGCAAATCACTTCATAGGTAACTGTATCTCATCATTCACTGCATTTGTCAAAAGACATCGGGACGTCAAAGGCCTTCCGTCCTCATTTTGGGCATTCCCCATCAAGAAGACGGCACAGAAAGTAAAAGATGAGTTGTAATGAGAGGTCTGTTTGTACGCTTGGTGAATCATTGCGTTGATCACTTCTTTGAGAGATATAATCCTCTACAACTACCTCAAATTGGTTACTTAGTCAACGGAGTATACTATCTCTGGTAGCGCTGTCAAACTCTGACTTGGCCGGGCGAATCTTGCGATTTAGTACCTAACAATAGTGACCTTACCACTTACCTTAAGTTAACCAACCTCAGGGGTGTAGAGGTTAGCGCGTTGGACTTCGAACTTGGTGGTTCGAGCTCAAGGACTTCGAGGTAGCGACATGAAAATTTAATAGTACCATTTTGAAGTGGACTTTTATGAAATTTTAGCTTGAAATAGAAGCTTTTTTTAAAGCTTTCTACGAAATCTCAATAATGGAATGGTTAGCGCGTTGGACTTCGAACTTGGAGGTTGGTGGTTCGAGCTCAAGGACTTCGAGGTAGCGACATGAAAATTTAGTAGTACCATTTTGAAGTGGACTTTTATGAAATTTTAGCTTGAAATAGAAGCTTTTTTTAAAGCTTTCTACGAAATCTCAATAATGGAAGAAAATCTGCCTCTTTCAAGTTTTGGATGAAACCAAATCTCAAATTAGTCAAATTGATGAAATATGGGGTCATTTTTTTTGCTTTGCCAGGCAAGCTGCTTTGGAACAACCAATTCTCATTTGATGGGAAGAATTGTTTTCTTTTTTCTGCGATCTCCATTATTTTCTATTTTAATTCTTTTATTGCATTTTTCGTGATTTCATCACGATTTTTTTTCCTCTCCCTAGCTGAGAACTTAGCTGGAAGATAAATAATTTTGTATTTTTATTTATTTCTGTGAAGTATTACATTTTGTACTATTGTACGTATACCAACTGCTATTTTTATTATTACGTATATTTATTAACACTGGAATAATAGGTCATTCACGCCTTTTAGGAATACCATTTTTACTTTTGACGAAAAACGTCGACCCCGTCTGAACACGGGAAAAGGCGAGGAAGAAGAAGAAAAAGCAGATCTTTTATTTTAGACTACGAACAAAACAATTCAAAGTATCAAAATCATGTTAATATTTAGTAACTTTATTTCATGAATTAGTGTTCTTTTTACAAAGGCACCATGGTGAGTGTTGGTTTGTTGGTTAGTGAAAGGAACAAGAAACTGTCTATGTCTAATGGAATGATTCCAAATAGTGGAGTGAAAAACCGAGTGTTCATAAATTCCAGACAACCTGTATAAAAATTCAAATAAATAATAAACATCTTTTTATCTATGTACAAAAATAAAAAATCACAACTATTATTCCATCAGGGCAGTCTTATGGCAATCATAATTAAAGTTTAAACTTGGTTTATCTCTTGGATTAGGCCATCGAATTGGATTGGATTTCAAAGTTTTTAGCCAGATTGCTCAATCCAAGAGATAAACCAAATTTAAATTCAGATTGTGGTCCTAGCCAATAGTGTTCGGGGCGAAAAAATCATCCTAAGGTAGAAACACACTGCGTCACGTGAACTCATAGGGAGTCAGAAAGATGTAGTTCAAAGTTTTCCCATAAGGTAGGTAATCTCGTTTGAACTACATCAAACTTTGAACAAGCTGTATTCGATTATGTGATTTTTTTTTTCAGTCATCAAATGAAATATCTCTTTGGACTAGTAAGGATAATGGCCCCTTACCACACCCGCTGCCAGTCCAAACTAGTCCAAAGAGATATTCCGTATGACGACTCAAAAAAATAGTCACAATTGAAATACAGCTCATCCTTCTGACTCCCCATGAGTTTGCGTGATGTGACGTGTGTTTCTACCTTTAATCGTCAAACGTCACATGAATCGTATCTCCTTCTGTTAGATTATAAAATCCAATCTCCTGCAAACTCTCACTGTTCAGCTCTATCCTCTGCGATGGGTTCTTCTCGCTCGTATAAAACATGCTAGGGTAGTGACTTTTTTTCAGTCATCATACGAAATTTCTCTTTGGACAATGGCCCCCTACCACACCCGTTGGCAGTCCAAAGAGACATTTCGTATGATGACCGAAAAAAGTCACATAATCGAATACAGCTGATCTTTCTGACACGCCATGAGTTCACGTGACGTGACGTGTGTTTCTAGCTTTAATCGTCAAACGTCACATGAATTGTATCTCCTTCCGTTAGGTTATAAAATCCAATCTCCTGCAAACTTTCACTGTTCAGCTCTATCCTCTGCGATGGGTTCTTCTCGCTCGTATAAAACATGCTAGGGTTTCCCGAGTTTCGAAACATTCGCTGCACGAAGTTGACTAGTTTGGCTGTGGTCAGTGTAATCGGGAGTTTCTTCTTGACGGTTTGACCGTCAGATTGGAAGGTGATCTGAATAATGTCGCGGGATTTGA
Source organism: Diaphorina citri (assembly GCF_000475195.1). Lineage (NCBI taxonomy): Eukaryota > Metazoa > Arthropoda > Insecta > Hemiptera > Psyllidae > Diaphorina > Diaphorina citri. The sequence goes on from NW_007377677.1 coordinate 94,356, forward strand.
CCGGGGCAGATTCTTCCTTCAGCGGAGGACCGTGCAATTTGACTAGGTATTCGTATCTGAAATGGACAGAAAGGGAGAATTCAAAGGGGGGGATTTATGAAAAATTCGGACTGGGCATGCTACGACACAGACCCGCTAAGTAGGCATTCGTATCTGAAATCGGAAAAGGTAATCATTCAAAGGGGAAAACCTGTACTTATCTCTTCGATTTAGGGACGATAAGACCTCAGTAGGACAATAACTCCTTCTATCAAACCTCTTCTCCTTTTTTAAGAGGATTGTGCGCGAAGATATATCTCACCCTGAAAGTAGTTATCTCCAACACTTGATGGGAAAACATCAAAGACAACTTACCGTGGATTCGCCTCTAAAAACTCTCCCCTCCGATTCTCGTCCAGCCAGACCGCTCCAAATTCCTTGATGTAATCATACTCCGACCCTTGCCTCTCTTGACGTTCTATAGCACTACCATTGAGCAATTTCAGGCCTCCAAGGCGAGCAATGGTTTTCTCTCGGGACGATACTACACGTTCTTCTGCCAGGATGGGGTTCTTGGTGAACCGGAGTGAAGAGAGCTTGGGCAGGTAGTACAACTGTGATATATGATCCCACTGGGGAAAGGGCAAAATAGTCAAGAAGGGATAGAATTGCAGTCATGTCGTACGGTCCGATTTCAGTAACAGTAACCTGCCTCGGTGGTGTAGTGGTTAAGACACTCGCCAACACAATTTTATTGACAAGGATGGGGGAAACGTTATCACACATTGAAATACCTACTCAATCTAAAGTCTGAGCACAGCACACATTCCCAAGTCAGTTTAAACAAAGACCTACTTCTACAAACATACGGCTGTGGAATAATTTAAAAATTTCCATTCATAAAACAGAATCCAGCATTCAGCTGTTTCATTATCAGTACTCAGTACTAGTACTAGTAGCTCTTCATCTTTCTTTGGTGATTGGTGACGGATATTTATGTAAGATTTAAATTTATTAATTTTATTTCGTAGAAAATATTATTAGTTTCATTATCAATACTCAGTAGTACTGTAGTAGCTCTTCATCTTTCTTTGGTGATTGGTGACGGATATTTATGTAAGATTTAAATTTATTAATTTTATTTCGTAGAAAATATTATGTAAATTTCGAAATTTAATAAATCGGAACGCTGGTTTTTGTCCCCCTTTTGTGAGAATTGAGATAATATTTTTTCGTATTTCGTGTCTTATCTTTATCATTTTATCGCTTTCTTATCTTTTTTATGGAGACATTTACATATTTATTTATTAACAAAAAGACTATTAAAAGACAAAATAGATTTCAGAATGCTAGCCTAATAGCCAACATAGTTTCGATGTTATGTTCTCATTGGAAGAACTGTATTACCGCTTGTTCGCGGGTTCGATTCCCACTCGCGGCGAACTTCATCCTAAACAGATAAGGTTGTTGTTGTTACCGCTTTTGACGACGACGATTCACTCCTCTTCGAGACAGATATGGTTCGCCTATCCTCTCTTCCTTCCCTCTTCGATTTAGGGACGATAGTGCCCCTCCTTGTTCAGCTTAATGTTCCTCAGATTGGTACTGGCCAGGTTCAGGTATTTCAAATTCGGTAAGCTGCCCAGGGCATTGACCTCGCCCCAATCGACAATGTTGTTCTCTTGCAAATAAAGTTCTTCCAATGAGGAGAACATACCGGGAACAGAGTCAAGGGTTGTGATGCGATTAGATGGTAGCTGGAAACAAAGGGAAACATTTTATTACTATTAATTTTATTTATTAACAAAAAGACTATTAAAAAACAAAATAGATTTCAGAGTGCTAGCCTAATAGCCAACTTAGTTTCGATGTTATGTTCTCATTGGAAGAACTGTATTACCGCTAATTCGCGGGTTCGATTCCCACTCGGGGCGAACTTCATCCTAAACAGATAAGGTTGTTGTTGTTAACGCTTTTGACGACGACGATTCACTCCTCTTCGAGACAGATATGGTTCGCCTATCCTCTCTTCCTTCCCTCTTCGATTTAGGGACGATAAGACCTCCACGATTACAGTTCCCTCGACCAAAGCTCTTTGAAAAATTCTCATTTACCTTCAGACAAACAACCTCCTTGGCCGAGTGGGTATTGCCTCCACGATTACAGTTCCCTCGACCAAAGCTCTTTGAAAAATTCTCATTTACCTTCAGACAAACAACCTCCTTGGCCGAGTGGGTATCACACTTGGCTTGCATGCAGGAGGCCCGGGTTCGATTCCCGGCGGGGCCGAGGTTTTTCGGCTCTGTGCTTGGAGTTCGGGATGCACTTAGCCTCGTGAGGACAAGTGGATAGCTACTTTAATCAAGTAGCGACCAGTGGCGACATTACCAGTGTAAAAAGATTATTGAAATATGGAAATTGATTGCAAAGGAGGCACTTAGTAACGCTGTGATATCCACAAAAGTTGTGAAAAAAGCTCTGCGTTACCACAAAGAATTTGAGATTTACCTTCAGACAAGTTACAGGGAAATTGGCCAGCAGTTTCAAAATATCTGCCCATATGTAGCCCATATTACCCAGGGTTAACGTGTGAATGTGACCCTGGGGGAATATTTGCTCCATTACACCACTCGTGTCGTTGGGAATCGGCAGCTTGTTGGTACTGAAACAGAAATGATGAGCTTGTTTGAATAAAATCTAAATCATAATTTATTTGTGGTGAAGCTGAGAGCTTCTTCATAATTTTTGTGGATATCACAGCATTACTGAGAGCCTCCTGTACTATTTCTGACATATCTAAATATATTTTTTCTTTTTACTCTGGTAATGCCGCCACTGGTCGCTACTCGATTAAAGTAGCTACTCAATTGTCCTCACGAGGCTGAGTGCACAATTTTTCTTTTTACTCTGGTAATGCCGCCACTGGTCGCTACTCGATTAAAGTAGCTACTCAATTGTCCTCACGAAGCTGAGTGCACCCCGAACTCCAAGCACAGAGCCGAAAAACACCTTGGCCCCGCCGGGAATCGAACCCGGACCTCCTGCGTGCAAGCCTAGTGTGATACCCACTCGGCCACGGAGGTTGCTGCGTATTACTAATGTATAGCGGAGCTGTACTAGTTTCTTTCAGTAAATAATTTACCTTTAAAACACAAGAAAAAAGTACCTGAATAAAAAATAAATAAATATTGTTTCGACTTTATTCTTTCAATCTAAATAGATTAATAGATGAATCAATGATCAGTCCTCACATCGTTTTATGTATTACCAGCTCGTGACCTTACATATCCCAGGATCAGACGAAATAAAAGACAAACCCACTAACAAAAGGAGAACCCACTACATTACCCTCTAAGAATTCACTAAAATAAATATGTACCTACATATTAGTAGAATGAATATGGTCCCAATTTCCCTCTATCATTACTTCATTACTGTGTAAGAATCCACTAAGAATGCTAAGATAAATAGGTAAGTAGATATCAAAAGAATAAAAGTGAATGCCACTAAGAAGGAAATACACATTTCAAAGGAATTAAAGGGCAACGTGCTCCTGATGTTTAAGGGAATAGAGGATACCACTTTATCTCAAGATATTAGAAGTGTGAATACATTCAGAAGATTTTTTTTTTCTTTCCTTTTTCTTCTGTTTATAAAGGGTAAAACGTATCTAATACCAGTAATACGCAGTAACACATCATACATCACTATTCATTAAAAGAAGTGAGGATAAAATTAAGAAAGAATATAAAAGGGGGATTAGTTTTGTAAACAAGACCTAACGAGCAGTGTTGAAAGCTAGGAACCAGATCTTGCTGACAAGGGAGACTATAACACAGTTTATGAACACTACAACACGTTTCAATTCAAGATGGTTTCTAACTTTCTCATAATCTTTCTTTTTTTCTAATAGGGGAACATAGGGCAAGATGGTGTACAGGAGCAAGACGGGGTACCGCCCTTATCAGCAAATCTCTGAGATGTAGGCCGCCAAAGTTAAGCTACCCGTCTTGTCCAATACTATCATTTATTTTGGTTGGGTTTTTCGTTTAGGTATTGCTTAATTTTGGATTTTATTTTGATATTTTCTTATTTTGTTTCTTGTTTCAGTCGCCGAGTAGCGAGCAACACCAGAGGCAGCAACAACAACAACAGCTTCAGTTCTGGGCCACAGCTAATCAGAATATGTTGGCCAACCTGAGACTACCCGTGCCGCCCGGAGCGTTTTTTAGTCAGGTAAGAAAATGTTTGTTTGTCGTCTGCTTCTCCTACTTCTTCGTTTTCTTTTGGTTACTGCTGAGTGAAAGCTCCCTTTTGCGTTTAACCTAACCCTATAACAACACTGGTCACTGCTGATTTGTGACAGCTCCCTTTTGTAGCAATTTTCCTTGACTTGACTTCTGAACAAGTACCCCGGGCCTTACTCACTTCTGTTCCTCATGGACTTGGTCAAACCCCACCAGCTCTAGGAAGGGAGCATTGATGCTGGCTTTCACCTCCTCTACATTCTCTCGTACGGTGAGTTCGTTATCTGTCTCCACATATTTGCGGTGAAGTGCCTCCATGAAGCTCGAGCCGAAATTTAACTTATCCCGTCGCATAAACGAACCAGATGTTGTGGAACTGTGAACCAGGGTTGAATTTAATTAGATTATATTGATTTCTGATCAAAAACAATACATATATCGATCAAAAAATTCAGGAAAATGACTTTTTTTTATTACTGTGTTGTAGCATGCTCATTCCGTAGTATATCTCTTATCAGATGGACGATAAGACACAATTCTACATTATAAAATATTACATTATAGAATACCTAATTCTTGACAATCAGTAAGAGCCCAAGGGTTATCCCAGAGGTAACACTCTGGCTTGGGACACCATTAGCTAACTTGAAAACCATGTATAAATTTGGATTTAAAAGCGAGCTTACTGTGTCCAAAAGTATTTGACTCCATTATGACTTCCATCATGCTTTCCTCGGGTCTCACTGTCCCAATCTATCCCATACCACACCCCCTGGGTACCTTCCACTGATCCTACGTAGCGAATAGTACCCCGGTGTCCCTCCGAATCACAGACCCGCAGTCCTATGTCATCCTCCATCACTGAAACAAGGAAAAAGAAATTTTAATAGAACAGTTGCGCTTACTTGGGTGACGAGACCAAAACCAAAATCGACCACAACTCGACACACGTGTCACTAAAACTGTGACACATGTAGATAGGTGATACGTTTATTATAGAATGGATCTTATCTACAGCCTTACGTAGAATGAAACGTAGGAACAGGGATACCTACACACATCATATCTGCCTATATCAACTGTAGGTACACCTATGTACTTACATCAAAAATACGGACACACAACAATGGATCTTATCTACAGCCTTACGTAGAATGAAACGTTAGGAACAGGGATACCTACACACATCATATCTGCCTATATCAACTGTAGGTACACCTATGTACTTACATCAAAAATACGGACACACAAAAAAGTGGGTCTGTCTCTGTTATTTTCGTTTGAACTCATGCGTGTCTGTGTTAATAGTGTGTGTATCTTTGTCAGCAAATATTAAATTTACTTAAAAATAAAAATAATAGATTAAAAAAAATAGAGGGAAATATTAAAATTCATTCATGACAGCACAAATAAATTGGACAGCTCTACGCTCACTCGATTCCCGGGGCGGATTTTATCCTGAACGGATAATATTCGTTCTTGGAACGGCTGGCTTTGTCCTATCCTGTCTTCCTTCTCTCTTCGATAAGACCTTAGCAGTTAAAGTTTCCTTATTTCAAACATCTTAAAAAAAGTGATAGCAGGTTGAATAGATATACCAGTTCCCAACTAACTGAGGTTAAGAAATATTGCGCGTGGTTGGTATCCGGATCTGTGACCATCTAGGCAATCGTGTTTCCTTAGCCCAACTCAAAGCTGGGTGAGGTTAATATGAGGTGGGTAGTTTGTCGCCGAATGAAGTGAGAATCCCGGTCACTAAACAACTTTAGAGCAGTGATACAGTGACGTTAGCTAACTATTTAAAATAATAAAGGAAATCCCGGCAATTAATGTGTAATCAACAACTAAAACTACCGATGAAGCAAGTGTGTGGCTAGGTACCTACCTACTACATACATACATTGATCAATTAGACTTGTAGGTACTTTTCTTATCCACCGTATGGAGAGTAGGAATAACTATGTATGTACACATGTACATCAGTACATGGTAGGTATAAGTTTATGTTGAGCAGGTAAGAATTCAAGGAACATTATTTTCCTTCATGGTAGGTATAGATAGGTAGATAGTAAAATTGTTTGTAGGTAGTAATTGAAGGAAGGTGGTATAAGAGACAGTAGGTAGGTAGAGGTAAAAAGATAAGTACAAACTTTCGTGTGTTTATGGGAAGAATATATTATTTCGTTGAAAGAAGCGACAGGTCAAGTTTTGTAATAAAATAATATCTTTTCTATGTCCCTCTAGATCCAGCTAATGTTTGTTTTCATTAACAGGTCAATGTCACAATCTCAACATACTTTGTATTGACACAATTAGGGGGGATTTATGAAAAATACGGACTGGGCATGCTATGACACAGACCTGCTAAGTAGGTATTCGTATCTGAAATCGGAAAAGGTAATCATTCAAAGGGGAAAACCTGTCCTTATCTCTTCGATTTAGGGACGATAAGAGCTCAGTAGGACAATAACTCCTACTCCTTAAATCAAACCTCTTTTCCCTTTTTGAAGAGGATTATGCGCGAAGATATATCTCACCCTGAAAGTAGTTATCTCCAACACTTGATGGGGGGAAAACATCAAAGACAACTTACCGTGGATTCGCCTCCAAAAACTCTGCCCTCCGTTTCTCGTCCAGCCAGACTGCTCCAAATTCCTTGATATAATCATACTCCGACCCTTGCCTCTCTTGACGTTCTATAGCACTACCATTGAGTAATTTCAGGCCTCCAAGGCGGGCAATGGTTTTCTCTCGGGACGATACCACACGTTCTTCTGCCAGGATGGGGTTCTTGGTGAACCGGAGTGAAGAGAGCTTGGGCAGGTAGTGCAACTGTGATATATGATCCCACTGGGGAAAGGGCAAAATAGTCAAGAAGGGATAGAATTGCAGTCGTGTCCTACGGTTCGATTTCAGTAACAGCAACCTGCCTCGGTGGTGTAGTGGTTAAGACACTCGCCTGGTAAACAGGAGGGCGTGGGTTCAATCCCAGCCGAGGTATGGAATTTTATCTTCAATATAATTTGAGAATTTACAATAATAATACTACTCAGAGTGGGCTTTTTGTGTGTGTGTAAAGAAAGGTTTACTTACGGAATCAATTTTGTTTTCGGAAATAATCAGCGTTTCCAAACTTGGGAACAGGTGCCCCTCTTTTTGTGAGAATTGAGATAATATTTTTTCGTATTTCGTGTCTTATCTTTATCATTTTATCGCTTTCTTATCTTTTTTATGGAGAACTGATCGTAAATTTGAATGGTTCGCGTGATTGAATCTTGAAATTATCTACCTGGAAGTGAAAGCATTTATTTACGATAATATCTACGAAGGTGTTTTCATGTAAATCTGACTGAACAAGAATGAAGATTTCGTAAAAGTTTCATTTAAATCTGACTGAACAAGAATGGAGATTTCGTAAATGACCGAATTGAACCCAGCAGCGACATGACTCAGATTAAAGGTCAATATGGGCCTCTGGTGGGTGCTATCGATGAAGGAACCAGCAGCTGTCGATTTATTGTAAGTATTGTACTCGGATAAAACCAAGCTCAGCCAAGTCAAGTCATTAAATTTAGCGTAGTGTTTTGAGCAGGGCAGGGAACGACATTTGTGACAAGCATTTAATGTTTAACACAATTAAATTTCCTATTACACTCGGATGATCTCGTCTTGATCCAGACTTTCTCTACCTCTCTGCAGTGCGTCTACGGCGTGAAGTGTTGGGAGCATATAACCCCCTTCTACAACCGGGCCCGATTGCTCAGACTTGAGGATAGGAGAAAAATCCTCACCAGACTTCCTTCCTTTACAAAATCCTCGTCACACAATGTCCTTCCTAAATGTACGAAAAATACCACTTCCGCTAGGTAGGAATGGGCGGGAGCAGAGGAACTTTTCAGTCTTATTCTGGCAGTATAAGCAGGGTATATTAAGGAGCGTGGTAGCTCTCCCCGATCTAGGTAGGAATGGGCGGGAGCAGAGGAACTTTTCAGTCTTATTCTGGCAGTATAAGCAGGGTATATTAAGGAGCGTGGTAGCTCTCCGCCCCGCCAAGTCAAGAAAATTTGACCGCGTTACTAAAGATATTCTATTCTACCTCCCTATGATAAATCTATTTTTCCTCATACATCAGCTAATCACTGAGATCATGATGATTGTCTGTGACACGTGAAATGCAATATTCTATGTGGTCGATTTTGTATTCCCCGCCAAGTCAAGAAAATTTGACCGCGTTACTAAAGATATTCTATTCTACCTCCCTGTGATAAATCCATTTTTTCCTCATACATCAGCTAATCACTGAGATCATGATGATTGTCTGTGACACGTGAAATGCAATATTCTATGTGGTCGATTTTGTATCGGATATTCATATGAAGGAAGCTTGCCAATATTAGAGACAGAATTAAAACGTGTCGTGAACGATAAAAATGAGATATCGAGTATCAAATCTCACTCGTCGTTTTTTCCTCGTATTTCCCTTAAGGCCCGTTCCCACTTGTGAGTTTCATCCGATTTTTTTCCGAATGTCCTGTAGGCAATGTGATTTAAATGACAGTGTTCTCACTACACACGATACGATTTTTCCCCCCCCGAACGACACAAAATGTCCTTTTAGGCAATGTAAATGACAGTCTTCCCACTTGGGCACGACACGATTTTTTTTTTTTTCCAGACAAGTGGGAACAGGCCTTAGGTCACATGTTTAAAATAACGCCCTTTTCAGGTATTTTCCGCGCTGACAGGCCCAGACAAGTGGGAACAGGCCTTAGGTCACATGTTTAAAATAACGCCCTTTTCAGGTATTTTCCGCGCTGACAGGCAAGTTGGTGGCCAAACATCAGATATCTCTTGGCCAAACGTTTCCCACCGAAGGATGGGTGGAACAGGACCCGATGGAAATTCTCGCCGTTGTCAATGGAACCATAGAGGCTTGCGTCGTTCTGCCCCGCCAGAAATCGAACCCGAACCTCCTGCGTGCAAGCCTAGTGTGATACCCACTCGGCCACGGAGGTTGTTTGAATGACAATAGGTTTAAAGTTCAAAGTCCCTCGTTGCCAAAAACCTTAGCAGTTATTGTACTCTAATCATTAAACACATCTACACAAGGCGCTTAGTCTGGCTACGGGACGTTAAACAGGGAGTAGACTAGAGTCTATCTGTCGGACTATAAACAGGGAGGTGAACAGCTAACCCTAACCAGCCTAGCTAGCTGACAATTTCAAAGGGTTCTCTCTCTGCTTTTAAAGAAAGGTCCGTCTGTCAGGTTTACCTGATATTGAGTGGCTGGCCTCAGACAAACGACCAATCCTACCTGAGATTTAGGTGACGAAGATGTTTCAACTGACAAGTGATTTCACCGACAGCAAACCAACTAGCCAGTAGATTCCGTGACAAATCCAAATCTTCAATGAACGGAACCGCCTGTTCAATCTCATCATGGGTTTTACCGGCATTACTAACTCTGGAGTCCATCAGAGACACGATTTTGAGGTTTTTGAAAGACCTGGGAAAAGGGAAGAAATAATAAAATATGTAATGAATTGAACCTCGACAAAATCTGTGGTTGGGGGGAAGTGTACGCAAAAATCGGGTACACACACGTGTCAAAACACCCATCTGTCGAAAGACCAGGTTAGAAGACATGTCCTATTACCGGGCTTAGTAATTATTCAGAAGCCACGACAATGAAAAAGAAAGTTCTTTTTTGTGTTTAACCTAACCCTGTAATAACATTGGAGGAAGAAATAATAAAATATGTCATGAATTGAACCTCGACAAAATCTATGGTTGGGGGGAAGTGTACGCAAAAATCGGGTACACACACGTGTCAAAACACCAAGTGGGAAGACTTATCTGTCGAAAGACCAGGTTAGAGTTAGAAGGCATGTCCCATTACCGGGCTTAGTAATTATTCAGAAGCCACGACAATGAAAAAGAAAGTTCTTTTTTGTGTTTAACCTAACCCTGTAATAACACTGGTCACTGCTCAAATTGTGAAAGCTCCCTTTTGCGTTTAACCAAACCCTATATCCTATAATAACACTGGTCACTGCTCAAATTGTGAAAGCTCCCTTTTGCGTTTAACCTAACCCTATATCCTATAATAACACTGGTCACTGCTCAAATTGTGAAAGCTCCCTTTTGCGTTTAACCTAACCCTATATCCTATAATAACACTTGTCACTGCTCAAATTGTGAAAGCTCCCTTTTGCGTTTAACCTAACCCTATAACAACACTGGTCACTGCTGATTTGTGACAGCTCCCTTTTGTAGCAATTTTCCGCTTGCGTCGAAAAGTTGAAAGAGCAGGGGATCGAACCCACGGACATTGTTGCGGTAGGCGTGACCAATCAACGAGAGAGTACCATAGCGTGGGACAAGATTACTGGAGAGCCCCTGTATAACTCGATAGGTAAGGTGTAACTCAAGTTGGGTGAGGTTAATGTGAGGAGTCTGAGGAGACGAGTACCTTGTCGAAGCGCCAAATGGAAGTTAAAATCCCCGTCACTTAAAACAGTTAAAACTTTAACAGTAAGACAGACATCTAGTGCTGCTAATGGCTATTTTGAAATCCATTTAACCTCGGAAAGACGACAAAGGAGTTGGATAAAATCTCAGCAAAAATGGTTAAGGGTCATTGGAAAATATTGCCGCCCAGCTACGTAATTATGTAAAGAAGCCTGTCGTACACATACATACGAGTTCTTGCTGGAACTGCCAGGGTAAAGGGTTTTTCGGAGCTATTCAGGCCTTCGGACAGGATAAATAAGGCCAGCCACTCACAATCAGGTAGACCTGACAGGTACACCTGATCAGGTATACCTGACAGAGTGAGTGGCTAGCTTAAGACACCTTCAAAACACTATTCTTTTTCTGTTTCCAGTGTGGTTAGACGCGAGGACGACCAGCACCTTGGAGAAGATCTTGGAAGTGGTTCCCAACAAGAACAAAAACTACCTGGCCCCATTGTGTGGCCTACCGCTTAGTCCGTATTTCAGCGCGCTCAAAATAAACTGGCTGATGAACAATGTACCCAAAGTGAAGGAAGCCATCGATCAAAATAGGTGCTGCATTGGGACCGTAGACACTTGGATTATATGGGTAAGAAATAGGTTTAGATTTATTTGGACTAGGAAAAGGATTCGTATAAGCTTAATCCATCCTTTAGGGCAATGGCCCCTAAACCTAAGCCTCAGAGTGGACCTTTTGTGTATGGCTGGGAAAAGGATAGGTAACTCGCTATACAAAATGTCCATACATAGTCAACGGTCGTAGATCGACGAGGTGGATCTATGTTGTCGAGGTATTGTGGACGGTTTCAGTCGACATCGATCGACAGTCATCTACTGTGTATAGACACAGCTTAAGAAGACTTCGGCCAGGCGGCCAAGTGGGTACCACAGTGGGCTTGCACACCGGAGGTCCCAGGTTCAATTCCTGGCAGGATCGATGTTTTATAGGATCTATGTTTGGAGTGTGGAGTGCACTCAGGTTCGTGAGGACAATCGAGTAGCTTCTGAGTGACATTTATGATGATTAAACACTGAATGACACTGATGATTGATGACTTATTTCAGAATTTAACAGGAGGCAAGGATGGGGGTAAATACATAACAGACGTGTCCAATGCTTCTAGAACCATGCTCATGAATATCGAGACTTTGGAATGGGACCCCATGCTATGTGGGTGAGTATCTACAGAGGCACATATGTAGGTCTAAGCCTAGTGCGGGTAAATTGGAAGGGTGGACAGATATCCCTAACATTTCGAGCCCCTCAAAAAGTCATTTATTAAAGGGGAAAATTCATGTTCATATTTGTGTTCAGTAGGCTTCACTGAATCCAAATATGTCAATTTTTTTCAAGTGGGACAACCTGGGCCGATTTTACGGATGGTTGGTTGTTCTAAAACAAACATTCAACTTTAGATGCCTGGAAAATTAGGAAAATAATGAAAATGGTCAGGTGTCCAAAACTTCTCCGACTCTCTGTGAAATGCATCCTTTTAAAAAGGATCCTTGATTCCTTGTTTAATTGAATATTAATTCGTTTAAATTCCTTCCAGATTTTTCACAATTCCGATGGACATTTTACCTACTATATGCAGTTCGTCCGAAATCTACGGACACTTTGTATCAGGACCTTTGAAAGGCGTTCCTATATCTGGTGTAAGTAGATACTAATACGTACATACTAGTAAATCTGTCCGTTGTAATTTTACCTTTGAGACAGTATAGTCTTGGGAGATATACACACTTACATACGTCATACGTGTGGTTTTAGAAATGAAAGAGTAGATACGTATAAAGAAATCAAAAAGAAAATGGCCACCCTAGTTAGCTTGGTTGGTAGCGGGTGTGCCTTGTGAGCGCTAGGCCGCGGGTTTTGATTCCCGCCGGGGGCGTATTTTTTGCTGAACGGATAATGTTCGTTCTTGGAACGGCTGGCTTTCTTAATTACTAATTACAGTTCCCTTTATCGAACTTCTTGAAAAAATCATTATTTTTCTTCTTCCAGTGTTTGGGAGATCAACATGCAGCCCTGTTAGGTCAAAACTGCTTGAAACCCGGTCTAGCAAAGAGTACTTACGGAACAGGCTGTTTTCTTCTTTACAACACAGGAAATCACGTAAGTTACTGCATGCAGTTGGTCCTGAGCAGGTTATTCATTGAATGGTGTTGGTTATCCCAGTTTTTGACAAGTTATTTTGTTAGAGGCTTTTATCAGCAGTATGAAAAGTTCGGTTACATTTTAGATAATGGATATCTGAAACAGAATGTAAAGAGAAACGAGAGATCAAGCATTATCGACAAATCAATTCAAGAACACTAGGCAAATATTTTGAAGAATATGAGGGAAAATAAAATGCACCAAAAGTTAGTCTAGACACTCTATTTGAACTTTTTGTACTTTTAAGTGGGTACCTACTTTATTTATTCAATTTTAAGAAAGGGGTTTTCATAGGTATTTCTATCTTAAGGCGGTCTCTTCTTGATCCCTTATGTGCTGCGACGCACTGCTGCGTGTATTTTTTTTTTTTTTTTTTTTTTTTTTTTTGGCTTTTTCCCTGTTTGAAAGATGGTTTTTTTCTGGAGCACACAGTATTCTTTCTTTTTCTTACCGAACTCTTCCTCTTCTACCTGCTTCGGTGGTGTAGTGGTCAAGACGCTAGCCTGTCCTTGTAATCAGGAGGGCGTGGGTTCAATTCCAACTGAGACACGGAATTTTATCCTCCACGAGTCAAATTCTTCAAAAACGTGGAGGCTCCACATTTCTTTAAGAATTTTACTACAATTGGGTTTGGAAAGTTTTTTATGTCTGCTGCAGACTTTTCTTCAATCAGAGCCCACAGAAGGCACATTGCGACTAGCTCCACTTTGGATATGACCTTTGACACAAAAGCAAACTACATGCACAGATGTAGTTCACTTTCTTCATCCGACGTTCACAAGGTCTTCCTATTACTTTAGTTTATTACATCAACTCCCATGCAGCAGGAACCCACCAGCGCTCAGAATGTCTAGGATACTGTGATCCCATGTGTGAACCACATGTGAGAAGTAGACGAAAACAATTTGGATAACAGGGAACTTAGCTAAATAACTGCACAAGCTATGTATAACAACTATAATAGTAGCTTTTAGCCGCTTTAATAGTGGTGTTTAACACCCAAGAATACAATAAGGGTCCTTACTCTCTGAGAGGAAAGAGATCAATAGGAAGAAAGAGGTTTGGAATGCTGAGAGATGTGCTGAATGGAAGAACTTTTGAACAAATGAAGGAGGACGCCCAAGATCGAGAAAAGTGGAGAACGTCGTGTTGAAACCTGTCCTAGGACAGATCTACATCTATATATATATAGAGCCTACATCCAAAGTTTCAGCCATTGGTCCATGTGTGTGTCTGTCTGTAAACAAAATATCTCGAGAACGGTATGAGCTAGAGACTTGAAATTTGGTATGTAATTCACAAATGTGACAAGGATGCAACAGAAAACGTTTAGTTGAGATAGGTGCTGCGCTTGGCGCTAATTTGACCGCTTTTGGACGGATTTCGACCGTTTTTTGGCGGTTTTCAGCTATACCGACTATACGGTTGGAGATATGTATGGTAAAAGTTGGGGTAAAATGATACTCAAATAAGCATCATTCAATAGGATAAGGAAAGTCGTGTGATGTTCAGATTTTTATATTTTCTGATCAGCTAATGACGACAAAAAATTTCAATCTTATTCATGAAGATTCTACTTATATAGGAACTACATTATATAAATCTACCTGTAACATGTGATAGGTGCTGAACAAGCATGGCATCATATATGTATATTGTATAATACAAGGTCACTCAACCTGAAAATCTTTCTCGCAACCAAAAACTCGACGAGATCTTATCACAAACTTTTTCATACATGAAATCCAAACATCCTTGGGTTTTTGGTAAACTTGATCAAATAAAGAAAATGAAAGAAATATAAAATGCAGGGCCAGCTTCAGGGAATGCTTCCTTCTGGTATATGTGAGTAAATCTAGTTATGATTTGATTTCCTGGAGTCAGACAGTCGATACAATAGTAAATTATAAAAGAACTCCTTCCTTCAAGAGTATTTCACATGTTTATCCGGAAAATTCAAAACTGAATGTACAAAAAAAAAAGGTATTGTATTAATTATTGTACAACTAAATTACGGAGGCACGGACTACAAGAGTGATGTGTGAATTGTTTGATTCATAACTTCATCAAAGCAGGGTCCACACGCAAACACTTGACAGTCGTTTTGTTCAAGGAAACTGTCAAGAAAGGTGAAAAGTTGACTGTTAACACGACACACCACACCGTTTTTTCTTCAGTTTTACTTTCTGGTGTTCTCGTGTTGACCCCGAATGTAAGTGGGAAGTATTGTGTCTCTTATCGCCCATCTGATGAGGGCGATGGACATGCTACGACACAGATCAGGGCCGTATCTAGGCCCCCTCCCTCGAGTTTCATTTTTCTCCATTACTAAAGGCCAAACTTTGAACATTTGGAGCATCCCCCTGAAAATTAAACCAGGTGTGTCAAGAAGACTGTTGCGTGTGGACTTTGCTTAACTTGTAGACTTCTCTCGACGTGTGGACTCTGCTTCGCAAGCAAGTTTCACATAGAAGGACGCTGTTCAATGTTTTCATGTTTAGTTTCTTGGACACCTTCTCGCTGTTCGTGTGAATCACAATTCACAATGGTAGCACCTACGTCTCGCCTATTGCGCGGTATTATAGCACACATGTCGATTATTAGCACACATGTCGACTACTAGCCCACCTTTCTGGCCCAGAGTACTGGCTCCCAACCCAAAGGTGCTGGGTTCTAAGCCTGGCCGGGGCGAAAATATTCTGATCAAACTTTACCGTTCCTCGCTAGGCGTGGACGTTAAAGAATGTGCCTAACGAAAATGGGAAAGGGGTTCAACTTTGCATAGCAGCAAACTTTTAAGATCCGCTCAATCCGTTTTCCCCTTCCCTCCTACCCCTCCCTCCCCATCTGATTTAGAGTGCCATCACTCTATCATTGTGTTAATTGAACGTGTTCATTACGTTAATTCGTGCCGTTATTATTGCCGTTAATCGCCGTTTCTTATTCAATTTCGAACGGATTTATTTCTCAATCTTCTTCTTAAATACACTTCACCGTAAATTGTTTATGTTAGCAGATTGATTATGTTAGCAAGGAATCGTAAAACACTGCATACTCGCGATTTAATGTCTTATAATTAGTTTTAAAAAGCAGAAATTTGGGCAACTCAAGCCCCGGGGCAACAAACAAATTTTACGATCGAAAACATCCGATTTTTCCTTAAAATTTGGTAAAAACTACATATTTTTTGGATTTATAAAACTCCGCGGCGCGATAAAAACAACCTTCCTCTATAACACTTCACTCAGAACTCCAGGTGTAGGGGCTGGCCAGCCCCAAAGGACGGGTTGAGCTTCTACGAATTGTACAATCAGTACATCCGCCACTCAATTTGACAAAACGGCATACTTTCGCCCGTTCAATCCGTCCCTCCTACCCCTCCCTCCCCATCTGATTTAGAGTGCCATCACTCCATCATTGTGTTAATTGAACGTATTCATTACGTTAATTCGTGCCGTTATTATTGCCGTTAATCGCCGTTTCTTATTCAATTTCGAACGGATTTATTTCTCAATCTTCTTCTCATCTTTTCGCTCTTCCTCTTTCTTATTTTTCGTTCTATATTGTCAGTTTCCTTCTATTTTGTGACATTTCTTTTCGTTCTGTCTTTCTTATTTTTCGTTCTATTTTGACAGTTTCGTTCCATTTCTGACTGTTCTTTTCGGTCTGTCTTTCTTATTTTTTGCTCTATTTTGACAGTTCTTTTTGTTCTGTCTTTCGCTCGAGAGTGAGTTAAGGTGACATTCTGTCCCGTTAATTTCCAATTTGTCAACTAAGTGTTCTAAGTAAGTGTTTATACATACCTATTAGAGAAATAGGTATGTTTTTCTTTTTCTCTCTCCTCCTCTTCCCCCGCGAACCGTGCTCCTCCTCCTCCTCCTCTTCTTCTTCTCCTCCTCCTCCTCCTCTTCTTCTTCTTCTTCTTGTTCTTTCTATCCCTATACAGTAATGAGCACGTAGCAAGTCTGTTATATTAACACGGTTTTCCTTGTTGTTATGATTCTTTTTCCTTTATAAAATAAAATACTGACTTTTAAACCTACCTTTCTAAAAGGAAACAGTACATGGGGAATATAGCGATGTGCGTTTAAGTACATTTTACACCTACGTTATGTATCTCTATGTCATGATAGAATTTACCTACTTCCTATTTCGTAGCACTCTAGTACCTAACCTAATAAAGTCTATGTAATAATTATAAATTAGCTAGACACTCCATATGCCTGTGCACTCTACAAACCATATTATGCATGAGGATACCTACAGTTTTACTCGGTAAAAAGTACGGTATACCATAGAGTTAATTACTCAGTAGCCTTCATCAGTAAGTCTGTAATTATAACTTTGTAGGTAACAACATAATATTAAATTTCTGCCAAAGTGTCACAGGCGGACTAGTGAAGTTACATTTCCTACTGTCAATACTTTCACTTCAAGACTGAGTGAGGCTTAACTCTTTTTGGTGGATGTGACAAATTTACCGAGACAAAGAGCTGAGCTAGCTCGTTCTAGTTTTACACCCATATTTATGAACAAAATGCTGGCTCTCAGCAAGTGCTCAAGCATCAATTCCAAACATCTGATTGGCCAAAATTTGTTTAAAGTTCAAGTTTTGTAATAAAATAATATCTTTTTCTATGTCCCTCTAGATCCAGCTAATGTTTGTTTTCATTAACAGGTCAATGTCACAATCTCAACATACTTTGTATTGACACAATTGACAAGGATGGGGGAAACGTTATCACACATTGAAATACCTACTCAATCTAAAGTCTGAGCACCACAAACTTTCGTGTGTTTATGGGAAGAATACTCGTATATTATTTCGTTGAAAGAAGCGAAAGTTCAAGTTTTGTAATAAAATAATATCTCTTTCTATGTCCCTCTAGATCCAGCTAATGTTTGTTTTCATTAACAGGTCAATGTCACAATTTCAACATACTTTGTATTGACACAATTGACAAGGATGGGGGAAACGTTATCACACATTGAAATACCTACTCAATCTAAAGTCTGAGCACATTTCCACCCTTCTCCCCATTTTTTCTCCTATTTTTTTTCTCTCTCTCTTTGCAGTCTTTGCCCTTCCCTCCTCCTCCTCATTCTCTCTCTCCCCTCTTTCTTTGTCTTTTTTTTTCACTCCCCCGTTTCTTTCTCACTACCCCTTCCTTGTCTCTCTTTTCCTTTTTTCCCTAACCAAGATATTACAGAGGGAGACAATCTCATCCCTCCCTCACCAAATTCTTGCGGTGAACAGCAGATACCATCTGGCTCACCAAAGGGTTAAACGGAGAGAGAAACTAGGGGGTAACAAATGTTACCTCCTTAATTTATGTACAAAGTTTCGGTTGAGAAGGAGGCGAGAAGAGAGGGTGGAGAAGAGAAGAAGGAGGAGGAGAGGAGGATTTTTTTTTTTAAAGAGGTTTGACAGAGGGAACTGTAACTGCTAAGGTCTTATCGTCCCGAAATCGAAGAGAGAAGGAAGACAGGATAATTCGGGGAAACAAAGCAATACCCCATATTTCCCTTTTATTCAGTTTCTCTCACTCTCTCTTTCCCTCAATGTATGTATCTTGTATGTTTGTCAGTTTGTCCCTTCCCTTGTACCTAATAGGTATGTCTTCTGGCATTTTCTACTTCTTCCCTATCTCCAACCTTCTCATCTCTTCTCTTACCTCCTCCTCCCCCACCCCCTTCTTTTCTCATCTCTCCCCTTTCCTCTCCCCTCTTCTTCTGTTTTTCTTTCTCTCTTTTCCTGTTTCGCTTGTTTACAATTTCAATTATCCCTAATTACCTTGTAGAAGAATACCTATTATTACATGAAATAATCTCTCTCTCTCCCCCTCTCTCTCTCTCTCTCTCTCTCTTACTCTTTCTCTCAGTTTCTCTCTCCTTTATGACATTCCTTCTTTTTATCCTTTTCTTACCAACTAAGCTAACTAGGCTGGCAGGAGAGGAGGAGGAGGAGAGAAGTGAGGACTGTGGAAATTTAGAAAAATTGAGAATTTTTTTATTAGGTACCTATGTTTTTATTTTCATTTTAGGAATCCAATGTTTCTTCTTCTTCTTCTTCTTCTTCTTCTTCTTCTTCTTCTTCTTCTTCTTCTTCTTCTTCTTCTTCTTCTTCTTATCCTTAATGTCCTTGTAGCGACCAAGGGTCCTAAGGTAACACAATATTACTAACTTCTTTCATTACCTAATCTCTCTCTCCCTCTCTCTCCCTTACTCTTTCTCTCAGTTTCTCTCTCCTTTATGACATTCCTTCTTTTTATCCTTTTCTCTGTTTTTCTTGTTTACGATGTCAATTATCCTTAATTTCCTTGTAGAGACTGCCTAAACTACCTAAAGGTCCAAAGGTAACACAATATTACAAACTTCTTTCATTACCTAATCTCTCTCTCTCTCTTTCTCTCTCTCTCCCTCCCTCTCTCTCTCTCTATCTCTCTCTCTCTCCCTCTCTCTCTCTCTCTCTCTTACCTCCTATTCACCTCTCCTCCCAAAAAGGGGGTTCCGTTGGGGGCGCTGAAATCTTGATCAGCAAACTTATCTGTACGAGAAGTATGACTTCCGTATAGACGTGATTTCCAGACACACCAGATCCCATTAATTTTTTTTTTTTTTTTCTTCAAGAGGTTTGACAGAGGGAACTGTAACTGCTATGGTCTTATCGTCCCGAAATCGAAGAGAGAAGGAAGACAGGATAGGAGAAAGCCTAAACCGAACTATTCCATAGTATCAGCAACTTACAAACCCTGGGGTCTACAATGACTACAGTCTTGTTAAGCTGTGTTCACACAATTGAAATGGTCTTTTCTGACGACATTCCTGTGTGCGGAGTCCAGTATGTAGGACTATTGCACCCCTTGTGTCCACACAACATAGTCGACCCCGTCGAGATCGACGAGGTGAATCTATGTTGTCGAGGCAGTGTGGACGGTTCAGTCGATCGCCGACTGATTGACTGTGTGGACGCTAAGATTACAGTCTGTTGTTACCTATATCAAATACATACTTCTTATTAACACTACCTCGTACCACCTCTGCCTGAGGACTTTTTGATAAGGCGAAAAACACGGACAAAATTAATTTATTGAAATTCGGTTTGAATTTTGAATTGAAAATTGGTTATATCGACATAGATAACGTATGTATCAGATATCTATAGATTAATCTAATATAATCTATAAATAAATCTTCAAGATCAATAATCCATAATTTTGGCCTGCATGTGTGAGATATTCAGGTCGATAACAGATCCCATTAGAGTATTAGACGAATATTTCAATAGCATTAAGCTTTACCGTCTACTGAGGTATTAAGCAACACTCGAAAATTGGTAAAATAAAATTGGTGTAAAGAGTTCATACCGCCCGAAAATTACCAATCTTATCAATATTTCTGCAGTATTTTCAATATTCAATACATTGACCATGTGCTGACCGTATTACTAATTACTAATGTCTTTGCTTTTCTTGTGTTGTTTCAGGTAAGGGACTTAATGAAATATTCTTTGCATTCTTTGGTCTAGAAATCTTCTATTCTTCAATACCCTACCCAGTCAATATTTATCCTCAAAATAAAGGTAAGATTTTTTTTTTTAAAGAGGTTTGACAGAGGGAACTGTAACTGCTATGGTCTTATCATCCCGAAATCGAAGAGAGAAGGAAGACAGGATAAACATACCTAACAATTCTAACATGTACTAGTTACGCATTTACTCTATCCATATTTATTTACTAGGTAGGTACATATATCCATGATTGTTTAGCATGTTTAATACTATACCTACCTACATGTTATTAATTCGATCTGGATAAATCCATAAAGGTGAGTCAGTTGATGGCACGTGTCAATGGCTATGTTTACTGTCCGTGCTCCATAATTATGATTGATCTCTTAGTCGTCCAATATGTGATTAATAGATATACAATATAAATTTCATAAATGGTGATTAGTAGATGTATGTAAATATCATAAATGATCGTGTGGATAAAATGTTTATGAAGTTTATTACGATTATTATAAACACTATCATACGAATATTATACTACTAAATAGATCAATAGATTGTAGGTAGGTGCATAAGGTAGTATCTAAACTTAATAGGTACTCTTAAATAGGTATGTAGTATCTAGTAGTATCTATCTGTTGATATAGGTACAGTACTAATTTTTAAATACGTAATTATCTGCATATATGTATCTCAGTCTGAAATCTAGGCGGTCTGTACTTTTACAATCTAAAAGAAAAAGGACTTGGTCTTCTAATAATAAGTCCTCTAGACCTAGACAACTGTCTATGTATTTCAGAGGGACAAAAATGTAAATGTAAATGCAGTTTGTTTGTGTTATTATATCTCAATAATCCTAAAATCCAATGCTTACCTAATATGCTGGCACCGGTCGCTATGCGCATTTACATATATGTCATAGCTACTCATTTTCCTCACGAGGCTGAGTGGGCCCCGCAACAGCCAGTCACGGAATCAATCATTTGCATGTTACAAATTTCTTGACACCGCCGGGAATCGAACCCGGGTCTCCCGCGTGCAAGGCGAGCGCAGTGACCACTACGCCATGTCAGAGGGACAAAAAACATCACGGGTTAATGTGTATCACTCATGTGATGTGTAGAGATGAGAACAGGATATACGCTTGTACGGGATTAGTTTTCGGAGGAGTTCCTACTGTATAACCTGCCAATGTACCTATAGGAGTTCCTACTACCAATGAATAGAAGCTGGGTACTCTGAACAACTGAACATAATACCTACACAACAATAAAAGAGAATAGTCATCGTAAATTAGTAATAGTGAAGCTTATATGTAGAAGCTGGATACTCTGAACAACTGAACATAATACCTACACAACAATAAAAGAGAATAGTCATCGTAAATTAGTAATAGTGAAGCTGGTGGCATCTGCAGAGATAAATTACATAAAAATTACTCAAACCTATGTCGTATGCAGGCACTCATTCAACCTGTAGTCTGTGGTACAACCGACTCCACACCCTTACTTTTTCATCCACGCGCAGAATATTGAGCTGCGTCCACACATAGTCGACGCCGCCGTCGACTGAAACCGTCCACACTGCCTCGACAACATAGAATCACCTCGTCGATTATGTGTGGACACAGTTTTAGAGCCCAGGCCACACAAACAAGTTATTGGTTAGTTTCTTCTACATCCATTTATCCATTTCTTAGCATAGGGTAAGTATCCTATCCACAGAGCACACGTTACACATTAGCACATGCACGGCTGTATGATTCCTGCACCTAGGCAATATACATATTTGCACAAATGCACACTCTATGCTAGGTTATATGATTCCTGCATCTAGGTTATATATTTGCACACTCTGGCTGAATGTACAGTTACTTCAGTGACACTTCTGCATTGTATATCCTCCATAATGTTTATTATCTTTATGTATAATGACTATAATGTACAATTGTACATATATTAATATTATATATTATACATAATAATGTTTGTATGTATAATATATTTATGTACTTATATCCTCTATTCCTCGATGGCCTAGGTCTGCACAACCTCTGCATATGCATGGAATATCCGATAGTCTAATATGGTTCCTCTTGGTCTGTCCTCTGTCTGTGACTCGGTTTAAATGCAAGCTGTGTTTTGTCTAAGAGTCTAAGGTAAGGACGTGTAAAGAGTGAGTTATAAAAGAGAACTACTCAGTCAATGAAGAGTTTCACCAAACCTGAGTGTGCAGATCAATGAACTTTTTCCATCCATCAACCAAAAATTCGAGTGATTTTCTGTGGTTGGTTCACCAAACCTGAGTGTGCCTATTCCTCAATGGCCTAGGTCTGCACAACCTCTGCATATGCATGGAATATCCGATAGTCTGCGGTTCCTCTTGGTCTGTCCTCTGTCTGTGACTCGGTTTAAATGCAAGCTGTGTTTTGTCTAAGGACGTGTAAAGAGTGAGTCATAAAAGAGAACTACTCAGTCAATGAAGAGTTTCACCAAACCTGAGTGTGCAGATCAATGAACTTTTTCCAACCATCAACCAAAAATTCGAGTGATTTTCTGTGGTTGGTTCACCAAACCTGAGTGTGCAGATTCTTTAGAAGTGCTGTGGATGAATTCTAGGTTCCATCAAGGGGATACCAGCTTAACGTCATACACAAAAAGCCCACCCAGAGGCTTAGTTTTAGGGGCAAACACCCCTTAAAGATGGGTTAAGCTTCTACAAATCTACTAATCTCTTCATAGTGCAAAATACGGTTCTTGATATCCTTCTTCAAGTTCTTTACCACGGCCTTACATCTAAAATAGTTTAATCGTTCCTATAAAAGTACCTACATCAGCTTTTTAAATAATAATAGTTGTAAAATACATCCAAATTTAACATCTAGGATCTAAGAATCTAAGGTAAATAATAGTTGTAAAATAATACATATAGGTAGGTTAATAATATCCAGTTTAATATACGGATGTTAAATAAAGCTCTTGCTGAATAGATATGCACGAAAAGAGTTTATTATTATTTTATTATAATAATTAGAATGGGATTTTTTTATATCTATCCATCATAGGAACCTAGGTATAATTAAATCTTAGAATGTAAGCTAATATTTCTGTCTGTCTGAGATAATTGTTTTATGTCCTGAGAAGAAATTTAACCTGTTAGGGTGCCTGGATGTTTTTGATGTCTAGGAAAAATAAGAGGAAAAAAGCAATGTTTCATCTTTTATGGCTTCCAACCCAGCTCATTTGGGTTAAGTTGTTCTTTTTCCTTAACCCAAATGAGCTTCCATCCATCAACCAAAAATTCGAGTGATTTTCTGTGGTTGGAATGGATAGAAAATGGGAAAAAAAATCTGAACCCTCAAAGGGTTAAGAAATGAAGATGAGTTTTACATGGGAAATGATGGGCATGTGAACTTCTCTTCCATACAGGGTAAATATTTACCTTTTGATATCTTAACTGAAAACTCTAAAAAGCTCCTTATGAGTCTTCCTTCCTCCTCCTCCTCTTCTTCCTAATCCACCTCTTCTTCTTCTCCTCCTCCTCCTCCTGCTCTTCCTCTTCCTCCTCTTCCTTCTCCTTCTTCTCCTTCTCCTCCTCCTTCTCCTCTTCCTTCTCCTGCTCTTCCTGATCTTCCTCCATCATCTTCTTCTCTTCCTCCTCTTCCTTCTCCTTCTTCTCCTCCTCCTCCTTCTCCTCCTCCTTCTTCTCCTTCTCCTCCTCCTTCTTCTCCTTCTCCTCCTCCTCCTCCTCCTCCTCCTCCTCCTTTGATCTCACTCAACCCTGTATTAGAGTTCTCCTCTTCCTAATCCACCTCTTCTTCTTCTCCTCCTCCTCCTCCTCTTCCTTCTCCTTCTTCTCCTGCTCCTCCTTCTCTTCTTTCTCCTCGTTCTCCTCTTCCTAACCCACCTCTTCTTCTCCTTCTCCTCCTCCTTCTCCTCCTCGTTCCCCTCTTCCTAATCCACCTCTTCTTCTTCTCCTCTTCCTTCTCCTCCTCCTCTTCCTTCTCCTCCTCCTCCTCATCTTCCTCCATCTTCTTCTCCTCCTGCTGCTCTTCCTCTTCCTCCTCCTCTTCCTCCTCCTCCTGCTTCTCTTCCTCTTCCTCCTCCTCCCCCCCTCCTTCTCCCCCTCTTCCTTCTCCTCCTCCCCCTCCTTGGATCTCACTCAACCCTGTATTAGACAGAACAATTAACTTTGAACTCGATCTTTGAACAATTAACTTGGAAAAAAAAAATCTGGTGTGAACATCACACGACTTTCCTTATCCTATTGAATGATGCTTATTTGAGTGTTCTTTTACCCTAACTTTTGTATTAGACAGAACAATTAACTTTGAACTCGATCTTTGAACAATTAACAGAATTAACTTGGGAAAAAAAAACCACCTCGCATTCTTCTGCATAAATAAGAGAAATATTTAGATTGCTAACCATGTACATAGGTACATCTTACTTACCTTAACAATTAACAAAATTTTACATACACGTATTTACATACACTTACTTACCATTTACAATCCTATTAGGATAGATACATCCTACTTTTTTTACAGGCTTACCTACCTACATATGTAACATTTACATGGGAGGAAACCAGAAACCTCCATTTACATGCATCTTGGTCCTTACTTACCTATGATACCTATATATATTTACATACCTACCTACTTCTACTTACCTATGATGAGATAGGTAAGTTCAATAGGTCGCGGCTAGATGTTCTGTATAAGTTAGCTAGAACTGAAGTTCTGTAGGTCGACTCAGTTAGCTATCTGTAGAACTGATGTTAGGTCGACTCATGTTAACATGGGATACCGGGAGTTTATCATGGGAAGCTCTGAGTGCACATGCATTACATACAGGGTGGACATACCTATCTGGACATTGATTTTAGCATGCATTTGAGTAAAAAGTTTGAATGTGGATAGTCTCAAAATGTTGGAAATATACAATTTTGAGGTCGAATCTGTGAAAAAGTGTCTTTAAAGGTGTGTCCACACATAGTCGACCAGTGTGGACGTGTCATATGTCAGTGGAGATCGATCCATGGCCGGTCGACCATGTGTGGACACACCTTTAGAAGTTGAACATTCAATTTGAATTTGCCTCTTTCTTTAATTATTCCGTTTACAGGGTATTCACGAAATCAAGATTCACTCAATTTTCTCAGAATGAGGCCAAAGTGGAGAAGGGGGACGGAAAAATCGAATTCTTCGATGTTAAGTCCGGTTATTTTGATACATAGTTAGTTAGTTAGTTACCCAATATGTATGTATTAAAAAATGAGTGGATCATAATATTGTGCCTCACCCTGTATGATAAATCTGCAGTTCGATCTAGATTCTAGTTTGATGTAAAATAAAAAGAATTATGAGACGCAAAGTTCACTGGGTCTCGGGATTGTTAAGATAACCAGTTGTTAAGATGATCGTGGGGATCCCACACAGAAATTGCTAGGTTAAGGGGTAGGGTATCGCACAACGTGATTGCAGGGCCAATGAGGTGATTGTAGGGGCCAATGAGGTGATTGCTGGATAATTGAAGTGATTGTAGGGCAAATTGGTTGATCAAAAGTGTTTGGTAACACATGAAAAATTGCCGGCTTAGTTAGAGTGGAGGGTAGCGCGTCTGCCTTGTAAGCGCTAGGTCGCGGTTTCGATTCCCGCCCTGGCCGAATCGGTTAGGGAGTAGCGCGCCTTTGTCCAAAACAAATAAAGTTCGTTCTCGGAACGGCTGGATTTTTCCTACCCTCTCCTTCTTCTTTCTCTCTTTGATTTCTGGACGATAAGAACTCAGTAGTTAGGTACAGTTTCCTCTATCAAAACTCTTTAAAAATACTTAATATTAATAAATATGGGGATTATTACGCAATTTTATCAACAAGTTTTAGAAGGAACTTAGAACCTTGCAAAACTTTGTTCAGACCTTGTTTTGGCCATCATTGAACATTAAGAAAATTAATGAAAAATAGAAAGTAATAAAACTAGGTAGGTATACATAAATACCTACCTATATATACATAAATACCTACCTACCTTGTGAACATTTAGGCGTTAACGCCTAATTTGGGTCATCAGCTCATCAGTCATCATTCATCATAGAAAATCATGAAAAAATTACACCCACCACCTAATTTGTCTAATCCTTGTACCATTTTCCTTTCAATTTGTTTCAGATTAACATCACAGCTTCAAAGCTCTATCATCCAATTACCTTCTTCACTCCTTTAGAAGTTGAACTTTCAATTTGAATTTGCCTCTTTCTTTAAACATTCCGTTTACAGGGTGTTCACGAAATCAAGATTCACTCAATTTTCTCAGAATGAGGCTAAAGTGGAGAAGGGGGACGGAAAAATTGAATTCTTCGATGTTAAGTCCGGTTATTTTGATACATAGTTAGTTAGTTACCCAATATGTATGTATTAAAAAATGAGTGGGTCATAATATTGTGCCTCACCCTGTATGATAAATCTGCAGTTCGATCTAGATTCTAGTTTGATGTAAAATAAAAAGAATTATGAGACGCAAAGTTCACTGGGTCTCGGGAATGTTAAGATAACCAGTTGTTAAGATGATCGTGGGGATCCCACACAGAAATTGCTAGGTTAAGGGGTAGGGTATCGCACAACGTGATTGCAGGGCCAATGAGGTGATTGTAGGGGCCAATGAGGTGATTGCTGGATAATTGAAGTGATTGTAGGGCAAATTGGTTGATCAAAAGTGTTTGGTAACACATGAAAAATTGCCGGCTTAGTTAGAGTGGAGGGTAGCGCGTCTGCCTTGTAAGCGCTAGGTCGCGGTTTCGATTCCCGCCCTGGCCGAATCGGTTAGGGAGTAGCGCGCCTTTGTCCAAAACAAATAAAGTTCGTTCTCGGAACGGCTGGATTTTTCCTACCCTCTCCTTCTTCTTTCTCTCTTTGATTTCTGGACGATAAGAACTCAGTAGTTAGGTGCAGTTTCCTCTATCAAAACTCTTTAAAAATACTTAATATTAATAAATATGGGGATTATTACGCAATTTTATCAACAAGTTTTAGAAGGAACTTAGAACCTTGCAAAACTTTGTTCAGACCTTGTTTTGGCCATCATTGGACATTAAGAAAATTAATGAAAAATAGAAAGTAATAAAACTAGGTAGGTATACATAAATACCTACCTATATATACATAAATACCTACCTACCTTGTGAACATTTAGGCGTTAACGCCTAATTTGGGTCATTGATGTCATGATTAATCATAAATATATACCAAGTTACGAAGAGATGACATCAGTTCTTCTTGCATAATAGATTCATTTCCTGAAGGATGACTGGATGAACGGAAAAACCTTGCGAACTGGCCAAATATGCTGAATATGCAAACCAATAAAGGACAAACAGGAGCCAAAACTTTGAGCCAAATTATTATGTAAGCTCAGATCCACAGTGTCCACACTCACATGAACAAAATACAGGCTTTCAAGCTGCACTGGAGCATCAATTCCAAACATCTGATTTCCAGCCTAGTTAGCTTAGTTTTGGTAGTGCGTCTGCCTTGTAAGCGCTAGGCCGCGGGTTCGTTTCCCGCGGGCGGATTTTATCCTGATGGGATAATGTTCGTTCTCGGAACGGCTGGCTTTCTCCTATCCTGTCTTCCTTCTCTCTTCGATTTTTAGGATAGATACATCCTACTTTTTTTACAGGCTTACCTACCTACATATGTAACATTTACATGGGAGGAAACCAGAAACCTCCATTTACATGCATCTTGGTCCTTACTTACCTATGATACCTATATATATTTACATACCTACCTACTTCTACTTACCTATGATGAGATAGGTAAGTTCAATAGGTCGCGGCTAGATGTTCTGTATAAGTTAGCTAGAACTGAAGTTCTGTAGGTCGACTCAGTTAGCTATCTGTCGAACTGATGTTAGGTCGACTCATGTTAACATGGGATACCGGGAGTTTATCATGGGAAGCTCTGAGTGCACATGCATTACATACAGGGTGGACATACCTATCTGGACATTGATTTTAGCATGCATTTGAGTAAAAAGTTTGAATGTGGATAGTCTCAAAATGTTGGAAATATACAATTTTGAGGTCGAATCTGTGAAAAAGTGTCTTTAAAGGTGTGTCCACACATAGTCGACCAGTGTGGACGTGTCATATGTCAGTGGAGATCGATCCATGGCCGGTCGACCATGTGTGGACACACCTTTAGAAGTTGAACATTCAATTTGAATTTGCCTCTTTCTTTAAACATTCCGTTTACAGGGTATTCACGAAATCAAGATTCACTCAATTTTCTCAGAATGAGGCCAAAGTGGAGAAGGGGGACGGAAAAATCGAATTCTTCGATGTTAAGTCCGGTTATTTTGATACATAGTTAGTTAGTTAGTTACCCAATATGTATGTATTAAAAAATGAGTGGATCATAATATTGTGCCTCACCCTGTATGATAAATCTGCAGTTCGATCTAGATTCTAGTTTGATGTAAAATAAAAAGAATTATGAGACGCTTTCTTTGCCATTCCAAATAGGTATCCCAATCCATGACTTACCTTTACTTTTTAGCTTTTTACCTAGGTACGTAGTGTTCCAATGAAAAAAGAAATTTCCAAGGTACCTACATACGGTACTAGGTAAAAGATGTGCAGATATGTAGGTACCTACTTTAGAGCTTAGAGGTTCTCAGATACTTAGGCGTATCACATTCCTACGAGTATATTTTAAGATCCTTGTGAAGAAAAGAGTTCAACCAATTCTCATGTTTAGTCCATATTTCCAAATCGGACATAATAAGTGCCTTAAACATTCTAAATAGTGCAGAGTGCCCCCCTTAACATACCAAATCAGTTTTTGGCGCTCAAACTATTCTTGTTTCTTTACAAAATTATAG
Source organism: Diaphorina citri (assembly GCF_000475195.1). Classification (NCBI taxonomy): domain Eukaryota; kingdom Metazoa; phylum Arthropoda; class Insecta; order Hemiptera; family Psyllidae; genus Diaphorina; species Diaphorina citri. The sequence goes on from NW_007377677.1 coordinate 123,649, forward strand.
GTACCTAGACTGATATCGCTTCTCGCTTCAATATTTGAAGTTTCAAGAGTTTAATATCGGGCTATTATGACTTTTCATATTGGGGTGTGAGTCGTGGATGTGTTTAGAATCGACAAGTATTTCCTCATTGGTTGTAATATTTTTCCTATATTTGGTACCTTATTATCGCTAATGTACCAGTATTATCGGGCAAAATGTACTAAAAGTGCTAAAACCTATAATTATATTGTAATTTTATAAGTTGAGAGACAGTCCGAAAGTAGTAATGAATTGGAGCCTCCACGGGGAGAGGTTTTACCGGGTATTTAGGGCCCCGCAGGGACAGTTTGGGGCCTCCTTAGCCTAAACTTACTAATAATTATGCTTAAAAATTCAAAATTCATTTTCTTTGGGACCATTAATTTAAAGTATGTTACTAAAAAGGGAAAAATAAATTAATTTGTTTAAGCTTTATCTTACAAGGGGCCCTTTTTCAGACTCATTTTTCTACGTCACTGCACGGATTCGAACCACCAAGACTTGCTAAAGTTTCCCCCCAATTTATTCTCTCCTAGCCGCCACTGGTCGAAGATATTTTCGGGGGGTTTTCACTCCCTATTCGACCTTGGCAATGGTACGACTTTACCACGTTGTATAAGTTCTCACTATTGGGAGTATTACCGGCAGATTATCTGGTTATACTAGCTGAATTCCGTCGCTTCGCTCCGGAATCCCGCTAGTTCATCCCGAGGCATGGCCAAACTTGTGGAAAAGGCATGGCTTTCGTAACTACATATTTAGCTTCATTCTCCTATGTTCCAGAAAGTCGACTCCAGGCAAGGTCTCCTAACCACAGTAGCGTTCAAGTTGGGTGATGAACCCGTGGTCTATGCATTGGAAGGATCTGTGGCGGTGGCAGGAGCCGCTATGAACTGGCTACGAGATAACGTGGGAATGGTGACAGGTAATTTTTTTTATGTGAAAATTCTTTCGACATCTAAGGTGTGCTATAGTTTTCCACCTAGATGGGAACCCGCGCGAGTTTAAAAGTTTGGGACCATAGCGTGTTGATCCAACGGAATGTCCAATCACCACGCTACAATTACAAAGGTCCCATTAGTCTAGAGTTCTAGAGAGAGGCTACCTCGCCTTTATGAATGGGATTGTATTGGTGTGTCTACACTTGGTCGATCGACCATCGATTGATGTCGACTGAACCGTCCACACTGCCTGGACAACGTAGATTCACCTCGGCGATCGACTATGTTTGGACACATTAACATGAAGTTTAAATAAATAAATTCCTTTTGCTTGCTAGGTGTGGAGGAGATAGAATCTTTGGCAGAAAGTCATCGCCACACGGGAGATGTTTATTTCGTACCCGCATTCTCTGGACTGTACGCCCCCTACTGGCAACCAGATGCCCGCGGGTGAGAAATAAATTACAATATGGAGAGTGTTGGGTGGAAGCGAAAAAACACGAAGGAAAAAGTTTGTGTTAGGTCAGCCACTCACTATCAGGTAGACCTGATCAGGTCAGCCTGTCAGGTCTACCTGATAGTGAGTGGATGGTCTTACACTGCCTTTCCTGCATGTCCTTAAGGTTAACACAAAAATACAATTTTTTGAACATACTATAAGCACGTACAAACGTACATATTCTTGTTTAAACATTGACATTGAACAATAAATAAACTGGGCTTCTATTTTGGATCCGTCCCTTAATTAAGAAGGTGTACCCTAACTTAACTCCACACACAAAAAGCCCACTCTGAGGCTTATATGTAGCGGCAAATGTCCCAAAGGATGGGTCAAGCTTATACGAATCTAGTCCCTTAATTAAGAAGGTGCCATGGTTATGTTAGGTGCAATGCACACTAGTGGAACGCGTTTCCTGAAACGTGTATCCTAACTTTCCCATGTCAATGCACACGCAAAGTGTTAAATCTTATACAATACTAGCTGAATTCCGTCGCTTCGCTCCGGAATCCCGTTAGTTCATCCCGAGGCATGGTCAAACTTGTGGAAAAGGCATGGCCGAACTTGTATTTATCAAACTAAAAACATAAACGAAACTCAAATATTAGGCGAGCGAGGAAAAGTTTTCTCTCCCGCAGTCTCTGCACTCTGTGTATTTCTTATGGAGATTTTAGCGATCAAAAATTGATCATATCTCAGGACCGGTTTAGATTTTCGCAAAATCCTTTCTTATTGCACACCCAGACCATAAAAGGAATATTCCTACCAAATTTAAGCTTTCTAGGTGTTGTGGTTCTCGAGATAGAACGATCAGTGTGTGAACTATGAAATGTGAATGAGTGAATGGATCTCGTTCTTATAATAGTCCTATTTGGACAGGATACACAAAATATATTCTAGTCTACATTTTGGAGAGGGCCTTACTTGGTTTCACACCGATCCCCCGTGGTGATATGATTGCACAAGCACACATTATTGGAAGCACATGTCCCGCCATTCTGACATGGGGGAGTACAGGTGAGTGTTGGACACTGCACTGAACTGGCGTTCGCTGAACTGCAGGATTCATACACGCGTTTCACTAGTGTGATTTGCTTCAAAGAGCCATTATTTGTAAATAATCTGATGATGTGATGATAAACAATGATTGCAGCATCATCTGTGGCATCACAGAAGACACGACCCGCGGGCACATAGTCCGAGCCGCGCTGGAAGCCATCTGCTTTCAAACCCGAGACATTCTCGAGGCCATGAAGAAAGACTGCGGCATTCAGCTGATTAAACTACAAGTGGATGGCGGAATGACGGCCAACAAGCATTTGATGCAAACACAAGCGGACCTGTGTGGGATTCCCGTGGGTAAAGTACATTTTCTCATTTTATATATCCAATTACCCATGTTATGTTTCTACGGTGGCCCATGTTATGGACGGACTTTCCAAGGTTGAAGGCCGAAGTTCGAGTTTATTTTTACTATATGTTGCATAATCACTTTACTAAGGTACCTACATAATATTAAATATGGGAAATAACTTTCAAAATATGAATATCTAAATTTCTTCTCATTCGTTCAAAGTACTTTCCTTACAGAGAACTTACTGTCCCGAAGTCGAAGAGAAAAGGAGGACAGGATAGGAGAAAGCCAGTGGTTCTGAGAAAGAACTTTATCTGTTAAGGATAAAGTTCACAGCAGGCAAAATCAAACCTAACACTGACAAGGCAGGTGTTCTCTGTACTACCTACTTATGATGTCCATGAATTCTTTCTATTTTATTAATAATAAGAGAGAATTCAAGGTTTAACTATTAAACCATTTTCCCCACATGTTTTATGATTCCCTCCTCTACAATGGTTACAGTAAGGCCACAGATGGTAGAAACTACAGCTCTGGGTGCAGCTATGGCAGCTGGATATGCAGAAGGAGTTAAGGTTTGGGACCTGGAAACTGTTCATTCCACATTTGATACATTCACGCCAAGCATTAGTGACACAGGTAAAGATTAATTATTTTTATAGTACCCACCTAATGGACTAAATACCCACCTAATTGTGCCCATGTTCCCTATAATATGTCAAAATATTATATAAGACCTTGGTTAGAATGTGGGGGTAAAGGGACTTTTCAGTCCTATCCCAGGATAACCAAGGTATATTCTATTCTAATTATACATGGACTAAATCAGGTAGTACATTTAATTAAGACAATATAATATACTTAAGTTTGGGTCAGGGCTGTATTTAGAGAAGAGACCAATGCCCCCCTCAAGCTTTATTTTTCTGCTATACTGTAGGCCAGACAAAAATTTGGAGCATCCAGCCCCCACCTTAATATTAATGTGGATAGTAAGTATTTCTCCTTCATCTCATCCTCTTTACACCAATCCCCTTTTATTTTTCAGAAAGAGATTACAGGTACAATAGATGGAAGATGGCAATCCAGAGGAGTTTTGGCTGGGACACATCTAGTTCTGGACAATCAAGTGAAGGTGCAAGCAAAAAGTAAATTCAAAAATACATACAAGAAACAATTTATTGTGCCTACTGTTAGAACTATTGTGATTGTGAATATCCCACAGGCTTTCACTTTTCCAGAGTTTTTTCTGTAGAAATCAAATTTACCCAAAGATTTTTATATTCTAATTTTATAGGAAGATCTATTTTCAATGTTATTAGTTGATTTCATTGTAAAAACTAATTTGTGAATTTATTCTGTACCAAATACATAAGACCTTGTTTAGACTGTGGGAGTAAAGGGACTTTTTAGTCTCATTCCAGAAGTACAAACAGGGTAAATTCTATTCTATTTATGTGGATATGAACTGTATAAAATCTTGTTTGAATTAGGGGGAAAGTAAGGAATTTTCTGTCTTATCTCTATAGCTATGAAAAGCTCCCAGCTGATTTTTTTTTTTTTTTTTTTTTTTTTTTTTTTTTTGCCCACTCCGAGGCTTAGATGTAGGGGCGAACAGCCCTAAAGGATGGGTTAAGCTTATACGAAGCTACGAAGATGATGATCACTGTGAAGATTGCCACGTTGTAAGCGGATCCTTTTTCTCCTTTTGTACTGAAAGCACACACACCTGCATTCTAATCCCAGCTTAGGTCAGCCTGTCTTATTCACTTGGGCGAGCTTTGAATTTACGAGCGGAGAGCTATTGAGAACCTCGTGCCTTGGGATTATAGATGAGCTACACTCGAGTGCAAACATTCCGGGACAGAGTGGGTTTCCAATCCTATACGTTTTGCGCGTGGTTAGTATCTGGATGGTTTCCCAACGGACTATTTTTTTTAAAGGGGTTTGATAGAGGGAACTGTAACTGCTATGGTCTTATCGTCCCGAAATCGAAGAGAGAAGGAAGACAGGATAGGAGTTAACTCGCTATACAAAATGTCCACACATAGTCAACGGTCGTAGATCGACGAGGTGGATCTATGTTGTCGAGGCAGTGTGGACGGTTTCAGTCGACATCGATCGACAGCCATCTACTTTGTATGGACACAGCTTAAGAAGAATTCGGCCAAATGGCCAAGTGGGTACCACAGTGGGCTTGCACACCGGAGGTCCCAGGTTCAATTCCTGGCAGGATTCATGTTTTATAGGATCTATGCTTGGAGTGTGGAGCGCACTCAGGTTCCTGAGGACAATCGAGTAGCTACTGAGTGACATTTATGATTATTAAACATTGAATGACACTGATGATTGATGACTTATTTCAGAATTTAACAGGAGGCAAAGATGGAGGTAAATACATAACAGACGTGTCCAATGCTTCTAGAACCATGCTCATGAACATCGAGACTTTAGAATGGGACCCCATGCTATGTGGGTGAGTATCTACAGAGGCACATATGTATGTAGGTCTAAGCCTAGTGCGGGTAAATTGGAAGGGTGGACAGATATCCCTAACATTTCGAGCCCCTCAAAAAGTCATTTATTAAACTCACATTAACCTCACCCAGTCAGAGTGGGGCACCATGCAATTGCTGAGATGGTCACCCACACTTAGACTTACCAGACATCTGCTTTTTGGCGGACATGTCCTCCTTTTTATATGTTTGTCCTCTGTACGGCCGCCTTTTTAAAATATAGCAAAATGTCCACCTTTTTGAAGTTTTGGTCTCAAAAACCTAATTTACGGTTTCCGTTGAGAAGAGGATGTCAGGACTCTTAAAAAGCATAAATTTGATTTTTGTGCAATTAAGTCCATGTGCAATGTACCTAGGTACACTGTACTTAGATTTAACCCTTTCATTACAAACTTTTAAAAAGCATAAATTTGATTTTTGTGCAATTAAGTCCATGTGCAATGTACCTAGGTACACTGTACTTAGATTTAACCCTTTCATTACTAGAGACATTCGAAAATGGTCAGGTGTCCAAAACTTCACCGACTCTCTGTGAAATTCATCCTTTTAAATAGGATCCTTGATTCCTTGTTTAATTGAATATTAATTCGTTTAATTCCTTCCAGATTTTTCACAATTCCGATGGACATTTTACCTACCATATGCAGTTCGTCCGAAATCTACGGACACTTTGCATCAGGACCTTTGAAAGGCGTTCCTATATCTGGTGTAAGTAGATACTAATACTAAGTACATACTAGTAAATCTGTCCGTTGTAATTTTACCTTTGAGACAGTATAGTCTTGAGAGATATACACACATACATACGTGTGGTTTTAGAAATGAAAGAGTAGATACGTAGAAAGAAATCAAAAAGAAAATGGCCAGCCTAAGTTAGCTTGGTTGGTAGCGGGTGTGCCTTGTGAGCGCTAGGCCACGGGTTTTGATTCCCGCCGAGGCGGATTTTTTGCTGAACGGATAATGTTCGTTCTTGGAACGGCTGGCTTTCTCCTATCCTGTGTTCCTTCTCTCTTCGATTTGGAGACGATAATACCTTGGTAATTACTAATTAAATTACAGTTCCCTTTATCGAACTTCTTGAAAAAATCATTATTTTTCTTCTTCCAGTGTTTGGGAGATCAACATGCAGCCCTGTTAGGCGGGAAAATTCATGTTCATATTTGTGTTCAGTAGGCTTCACTGAATCCAAATATATCAATTTTTTTCATGTGGGACAACCTGGGCCGATTTTACGGATGGTTGGTTGTTCTAAAACAAACATTCAACTTTAGATGCCTGGAAAATTAGGAAAATAATATTTCATTGAGAGATATACATATATTCTATAGTACTTTTTTGATACATTTGTACACTATACAGTCACTTTAGAACACCCAAGAAATTAGGAAAGATAATCATATTGTGAGTCAAACGAAAAAAAAAAAATGATTCTGTTCCCTCAACCAGCTACAGCACAGCTTTGAATATTTGTTGTTCCCAAACAACTCTGGTAACAAAAGGGTTAAAAAAATCATGTTACTTATTATGATTATGAACATGTGTTGATTATTTTCTGCATCCTCCTTTTGGTTGAAATGTCCGCCTTTTTTAGCCAAAATGTCTTTCTTTTGAAATTTGTCTGGTAACCCTACCCACACTGATATTAACCACACACAAAGTTCCTTGGCTTCAGAGATCTATTGGGAACTGTTGCATTCAACATGCTATTTCGCCACTGAACAAGACTTCTACAAGTTCTACATTAGGTTTAGCTTCTGATTCTCTACCCAGACTATAGTTTTCAGTGCAGGTGCACAGCAGAATAGTCAGAAACATTTTGCCCAGATGGTCACCCATCTAAACAGTAACAACAAAATGATGGCAATTACCAGTGATCTACAAAAAAACAGGTGGGTACATTCAATAACTCTCAACATTTGTGGATTGTTCTCATAGGCACCTCCTCATCTTGAATGATGTGAGCTTTTTTCCAAACTACAAAACTACTCTGGATTTTTGAGGAACACATTCAAAAAGGTAATACCTACCTCGTATCTGCTATTATTGGGACTAATTGGGATGACTCAACTTGTTTTATAATCCCATCTAAACAGTAACAACAAAATGATGGCAATTACCAGTGATCTACAAAAAACAGGTGGGTACATTCAATAACTCTCAACATTTGTGGATTGTTCTCAGAGGCACCTCCTCATCTTGAATGATGTGAGCTTTTTTCCAAACTACAAAACTACTCTGGATTTTTTGAGGAACACATTCAAAAAGGTAATACCTACCTCGTATCTGCTATTATTGGGACTAATTGGGATGACTCAACTTGTTTTATAATACAGATTTTGACTACAAATACATACCTACTTGAAAAACTTATCACACCTACCTACAAATTTTGCTACTTGTCTACTTGTCTTCTTCAAGATTTTTGAAATTTAAAAAATGGCGCCACAAGCAAAAATCTGTGAAAGAACCGTTTACACGATCCCAAATTTTTCTTTAGCTTTTGGGGCCTATTTCCTTAGGAGAGTCAAGGTAGCCCAGCCAGGCGAAATTTCGACGTTCAGTGTGAACTTAACGGACTATTCTACGTTAGAACCGTATTGTAGGTACTCCTCTACATAATACTACTTGAAAAACTTATCACACCTACCTACAAATTTTGCTAAACTTTAATTTTTTTTTCTTGTCTACTTGTCTGATTTTTGAAATTTAAAAAATGGCGCCACAAGCAAAAATCTGTGAAAGAACCGTTTACACGATCCCAAATTTTTCTTTAGATTTTGGGGCCTATTTCCTTAGGGGAGTCAAGGTAGCCCCAGCCAGGCGAAATTTCGACGTTCAGTGTGAACTTAACGGACTATTCTACGTTAGAACCGTATTGTAGGTACTCCTCTACATAATATATAATTTACTACTTAAACCTTCTCCTTCTCCTACCTATTTTGCTAAAAGGATTTATTCAAATTTCTCCTTGCACCTTTTTACTTTTTTTTTTTATTCTACCTACCACCTTCCATCCTTACCAATCATTTTTATTATTACTTTCCTTATCCTATAGGAAGGAAAGTAATGTAATCGGGTCAAATTTTCGATGGTCAGATTTTAGTGCCAAAACACGTTTTTTTTAACCGATTGACATTGAAATGTCTTTTTTTTTGCCTGGTGTCTTGTTTTGTTGCTGATGGCAGTAATTTTGCTGATTGTTCGTTCATAATTGAATGAGAAAAAACGCACTAATAGCAAAAAAATAGTACCTATACCACCTCCTACCTACTTATTTTGTCACTAGGAATAAGGTACCTATATCTAAGGTATAACTGGTATAAGTTAGGTCATAAGTTAACTCATAAGTGCTAATTGAGATTGTCTACCTACTTACGGCCCTTGGCTAGGGGGCTAGGGTGTTTACTTGGTCATTAATATTAGTTCTTAGTTCATTCAGTTCATTGATAGAATTCAGGCGTTCTAAAAGAGCACTGTGAAACAAAAACTACAAACAGAGAGGTTGTTGTTGGTGTTTTTTTTTTTTTTTTTTTCGAACCCGCGGCCTATCGCTTACAAGGCAGACGCACTACCAACTAAGCTAACTAGGCTGGC
>NW_007377677.1:132572-134603 GCF_000475195.1 Diaphorina citri
GGTAGGTATACATAAATACCTACCTATATATACATAAATACCTACCTACCTTGTGAACATTTAGGCGTTAACGCCTAATTTGGGTCATCAGCTCATCAGTCATCATTCATCATAGAAAATCATGAAAAAATTACACCCACCACCTAATTTGTCTAATCCTTGTACCATTTTCCTTTCAATTTGTTTCAGATTAACATCACAGCTTCAAAGCTCTATCATCCAATTACCTTCTTCACTTCTGTCTCTCTAGGATTATTTCCAAGGAATACTTACCAAGGCGTACATCTGGCTCTAAGGATCACTTACCACTTAGGGGTGGCACTTATCAATTTAACAGGTAAATGCTATGGTTATTATCTTCATTATCAAATTGAAATCATTGTAACGACTGAGTAAATTGAATTATTCAGTGGCGCAGAAGTATGTAATACTCGTAATGCAGTATTACACCAGAAAAACGAGTAAAGGATATATAAATATATTTTTTTTTAAAAAAAAGGAGAGTCCGAAGGGTTGATCACAGCCTTTTTTTTTTTTTTTTTTTTTTTTTTTTTTTTAAAAAAATTTTCCAACGGACTATTGATTGGTGATTATCTGGGATATCTCGTGATGCTAGGTTTTTCCGACTCAACTCATAGATTGAGGTGGGCAGCTTTTGTCGCCAAATGGTGAGTCCTTTGCTGACAGCCATTTTTTTGTGGGTTTCTACCCGCCTCCTTTATTTAACCTCACCCAGCCTGAATGGGGTTCAGAAAAGCCAGTAGCATGCGATTGCGCAGTCAACATGCTAACGGCAAGATTTCACTGACTTTTGAATGATTTACAAATCATTCAATGTTTACTTTTTATTACCCATTACAATTTTTTTGTAAATACCTGCTAAAGGCTCATTTAACCCATGTTGCCTTCAAGATACCGTGTTTGGTTTTCTAATTGTCTCTATTTTCAATGATTGATATAAGTAGGGCCATCGGCTTTAATAAACGACCTTTGTCACTGCCACCTGGTTAGATCTTTTGTGACTTTTCCATTTTCAATGATGGCCGCGTTGTTAATATTAATAAGATAATGAATATTGAAAAAGTTCCAAAGTCAAATTTGTCCCAAAATTTTTACACCCTAGTGTAAAGCTGGCTGATTTATGTTCCCATTTTCAATGATGGCCGCGTTGTTAATGTAATAAGATAATGAATATTGAAAAAGTTCCAAAGTCAAATTTGTCCCAAAATTTTTACACCCTAGTGTAAAGCTGGCTGATTTATGTTCAAGTTTCATGAGGATGCCGAGATGCAAGGATTGTCCGTGCATCAGACCATAGCTATGGTGGTAAGGTCATGTTATAGTCGAGTTATGATCGAAATATGCACAAATGCAGTCATGATAGTAGTTGAAGGAAAGGGTCTTCAGTTATGACCGGAATATGCAGCTCTACTGCAGTTTTAGTGTGGTCTCTATTCTATTAGTGTGGAACTGTAGGCCCACAAGGTCTTTTTTTTAACCGATTGACATTGAAATGTCTTTTTTTTGCCTGGTGTCTTGTTTTGTTGCTGATGGCAGCAATTTTGCTGATTGTTCGTCCATAATTGAATGAGAAAAAACGCACTAATAGCAAAAAAAAAAAATAGTACCTATACCACCTCCTACTTACTTATTTTGTCACTAGGAATAAGGTACCCATATCTAAGGTATAAGTTAGGTCATAAGTGCTAATTGAGATTGTCTACCTACTTACGGCCCTTGGCTAGGGGGCTAGGTTGTTTACTTGGTCTTTTTGCCAGCCTAGTTAGCTTAGTTGGTAGTGCGTCTGCCTTGTAAGCGCTAGGCCGCGGGTTCGATTCCCGCCCGGGGCGGATTTTATCCTGATGGGATAATGTTCGTTCTCGGAAACGGCTGGCTTTCTCCTATCCTGTCTTCCTTCTCTCCTCGATTTCGGGACGATAAGACCATAGCAGTTAAAGTTCCCTCTGTCAAACCTCTTAAAAAAAAAAAAAAAAAAAAAAAAAAAAAAAAAAAAAAAAAAAAACAAAAAAA